>NW_007578700.1:248888-278757 GCF_000690725.1 Stegastes partitus
GAATGTTCAGTCTAAAGAGAAAATCATGTTGCATTTGCAGTGTTTAAATTAAAAACATCGAGCTGATCAAACATGCTGGTTTGAGAGATAATCTAATGAGTTAAGTGGATCTAACTTAGACAGGTGGCATTAGTTATATTAACTTGTTAACTTAATTTGGATAAACGTAACTCGATTGCATGTTACAATTTGAAGCAATTCATTTAAGTTTGTCTGTAAATTCTCTGTTTTCAGTGTGGAAACTTTTACTGAAATAAGTTGGACTTCACTCCAGCAGAACAATGAGTGCAGCCAAAAACAGCTGACCTCAGCAATTATGCACCAAGACAAAAAAAATAATCGTTGTGATGTAGAAAAAAAAAAACGTGCATCGGTTCAAAACACTGACGCATTTTCAGCATCAACGTCTCTGATTAACGCTGACTAATGACTCCGACGCTGACCATCACTGTCAGGCTGTAACGTATTGTATCAGCTGCAGATATCCATCATCGCCGCTGTGATCTCGCCGTTACACTTCTGCACCGACATGTGTGTTTTGGATAATTGTCAGTCGCTGAGGCTCTTCCAGATCTCACTAATGCATCCTGCAAACCTGAGCATCAATCAAAGGCGTCTGTTGTTCCAAGTCGCTGTCAGGAAGCAGGTTCAAGATGGAAACCAAAACTTGTTTTTTTGGACATTCTGTCCGAGAGCTGCAGGACACACCTCTGCACGTTTTCTCATTGGCGGCGGACTCCTGCCAACTCGCTCAAAGGTCAAAGTGAAACTTGGCTCAGAGCGAACCGGCGACTGTGCTCGTCCAAACTTAATTGGTTTTAAAAGGAAGCCTCGCTCTCCTCCTCCGCGGCTCCCTGTGTACACTGTGTGTTTTTGCTTTTCAACAAGACCGACCGAGTGGTAAATCTGAGGAAAAACAATCTCCCTAATCACAGCGTGTCAGTTCCAGCTGTCACAGTCTCTCTCTTAATCTTTGATTCATATCAAATCAATAATTCAAGCTTGTCAACTTAAGGTTCTGATTCGGGACCTCCAGCGTTTGGAGAGAGCGGCTCATGAAATATAAGTTGGCAAAAAAAAAAAAAAGAAGTGCAGCAGGCGGCAGCTCCTATTTGAACGCACCAGATATGTGTTTAATCAACATTTCATGTGCTGTTGCTCTCGGATTGAAGACGCAGGTTGTGAACATTAATTAGGCTGCCACTCCAAACTGGAGTGTTTCCTCCTCGTCAGCCAGCAAGAGAACGATTCCAACTGAATCAGAGAGTTTTGGTTTGTTTACTCGTTCCATCTCAGATTCAATAAACTGGCTATCGATGCCAAACCCTTACAATAATTGCCGCATACTCCACCGCCGAGATGAAAGCATGTAAATATGATACGAAAAAGGACTCGCCGACGCTGCCGTGGAGCAAAAGATCGGAGAGGCGCAGCATGCTAGCACGAGGCCGGCCGTGACGACGGACGGAGAACGTTGCTGCTGCTGCTGCTGCTGCTGACGGCTGCAGCTCCGGCTCTGTGAAGTGTGCGATGCTACGCTGGTCGGCTGCCAGCAGACGAAGAGGAAAGGCTGGCTGAGGGAACCTGTTGCAGCACCGGGATGATTCCAGTGTTTACTGTCCTGTCAGCGCTCTGCGATTTCTCGGTTCTCCACGAAGAGCGTTTGTCCCCCGCTGCACCGACATGATGGAGTGTCCACGTAATGCAGCTATTTTAACCCTCTGAACTCTGAGCTGTTGTTGGGTTTTTTTTTATTTTTCCTCCTGTGGGCTCAGTTTTCACTGCAACATAAAGTCCTGCAGCTCGAGAACAAACACAACTAGAAGGAGAGAGAACCTTAAAATGTCTTCACAGTTCTAATGCCACGAATAAGAAAGACTAAAACTGAATTTCTTTGATTATTGAAGTGACAAAAATGGAAAAACCTGGAGTCACCATGACAAGATGTTCCCAAGTGCCTCCAGCTGTTATCAATACTGGAAAAAATGGTGACTGTACGTACGATAGATATCTTACCGCTTACATTTTTAATTATTTTCCGTCTCCTCTCTGCTCTACGTAAACACAGCTCAACCGAAAAGTCTCTGAATTTTTGTAAAATCACTTTTTACTGCAGCCGAGTCACTCGTGGCTTCTTGGTTTTGTTGAGAAGTGCAGAATTTTTTGTCTTTTACAGAATTTAGTTGAAGTTTTTAATGAGACATATCGAATAAAGTGCAACCAATGAAATATCACAAATACTTTGGACTAAGTTGAGTCAGTTTTCCAGACAAAACTGAAAGTGATTAGTTCAAGAAACCATCGTAAAGCAGAAATTGATCCTGTTCTACAGCTTGTGGCTCTGATAAATGGGATAATTCTGGTGACTTTTTAAAGATAACATGCATTTTTGTGAATTATTTGTTGTTTTAATGTCTGGAATCTTTATATTTTTGGGGTTTTTTTGAGTTAAGCTTCCCAATCGAATGGAAAGTCACACAAGACGGGCTCCAGTGCAGCTAGAAAGTTAAACATCAAGCTAAATTATATCATTTTAAGGACGTTTCGAAGACGTCACGGCAGGTTTTCGTAACATGTAAAGTGTGCACATAAAAGGTGTGTAATTAGACCCATTAATCACTCAGTAAACGCAAAACGCCGACTTTTCCTACGTGCAATTTGCCTTGTAAATGAATGCTGCTGCTGCTGCTGCGACAACGACAACAACAACGCACAGGCCTGCAATCTAAACAATATGTGTCACCCTCGGTGCTGCTCAGGTGGCAGACAGGTAAAGCTCATCGCTCTGAGAGGGCAACACTTGAGCCTCTGGATCTCCGGCTCCTGCACTCCTACATATTGCATTTTTGATTGTTTTCCCACTTTGCCTGGGCACGGACTCGATATGCAAAGCGCGTGGGAGGCCTGCGAACGCGTCAGCGAGCTGTACATACGTGCTGTACCGGCTCGGATGTACTGTACATACACCCCTCCTGCCAAAAAAACAAATCTGATATCTGCACCTGTGGAAATGAGACACGGTGTTCCAGCACGGAAAAATAATACCAACCTCGCCTCTCCACCAGCCTTTTGACTTTGTGACACTATCAAAGTATCGCAGTAACAATACACGCCGGTCCCACTCACGCTTAATCACGTATGTTGCAGAAACCCGAACATTGAGTGACACTATTTTGTCGGCGCGCACACACAAAGCTCGGCAAACACTTCTTACCTGCAGCTGTCTTCACTCCGCTGCTGTTTCTTTACATTGGCTCCCAGCTTTCATCCCAAACGCAGGTCTCGGGGAACTCTGCAAACCAGAAATAGACAACATTGTGATTCCCTTCCCCCCTTTTCATGTCTTTTGCAAACAAAATGGAAAACGTCCAGCAGGTCAAACACGCCGGTCAGACAGTAAAAAGGCTTACAGAGTGATCCTGGGAGACAGCAGTTAGCCAAATCCTGCAGATAGTCGCGGCTACAGCACAAGGAAATCCACATGGCCACTGATGCATGCATGCACTGCCAAGTCAGGGATGACATGGGAGGAGTCTCAGGGTTCAAGGGAGGAAAATCCCCGAAGGAGGTGCAAGGTTTTCTTGTCTATGAAAACCGATGTTAGATTTTCATGTGACCAGCTTACCACTAAAAGGCTTAGTAGTCTAATCCTTTCGCCAAATGAAGTGTCTAACTTCAGGCTTAGGCTGGCCAGAAGAATCAAAGGAAGTTTATACTACGAACCTTTGCAGGACTTTTTTTTTTTTTTCCAAAAGGCCAGAAGTACACAGTGTCTGCTCAGGAATTCTCCGCAGTACGTACTCGAGCTGCTACCATCAGAGAAAAGGCTTCAGGTGATATTAACCGGACCGCGAGCTGAATATTATTAATAAACACACTTCAGCTCAAGGTGATATAATCCTGGTAAGTGAACAATTACCCCTCACACCTCGGCAAGAAATGCACTCGCAAATGTGTGAATCTGCATAAACGCCGTGAATGTCAAGCAGCCGCTTACCTGCGGAGAGCCGAAAGAAAGCAACTGTTTCTCTTCCTTTTTTAAAAAGGCTACGGACGTAATAGCTTTGGCCTTGATGTACGGCCATTAAAGTCAATTATGTTTCACATTCAGTCACTTTATACTGAGCAGCACCAAATCTGCCTCGTTGCATTGGATCAAATGAAGGGGCAAATTGAATAATGTTTCACATCTGTGTCTTTCCCCCGACTGCGGATAAAAACACATGTGCAGGCCGGCAGATAAACACACGAGCGCTTAAGCGACGCATGATTCACAAAAAGGCGCGGGATCTTTAGAAAAAATAATAATTAAAGATCATCGTTTATTAGAGGAAGAAACTATAAAACAATCCTCTGACAAGCATCACATTTTAACAATCAGTCGTTTCATAAAATTCTCTTTATTCTACATTTTTTCTTTTTAAAAAAATTGCTAAAAAATACATACTTAGCATTAAACAGATTCTGTAAAAACTAAAAAATTCTGTGCTCTTCAACGCAACTGATAAACCATGACTGACTCAGTTGTGACTCACAAATGTATGACAAAAAATGTAGGAATGATTCGCTGACGTGCAGGCTGTGGTTGCACGGAGCAGAAGAAAAGTGTTCAAATAAGTTTTAAAAAGTGCAAGGAGTAGAACAAATATAATATGCAGAGCCATTGTATGTTTTTTCTAGTATTGGTAGCACATGTGTGCACTTGGAAAAATGTCGTACATGGTGATTTCTAGTTTTTTTGAATTTTTGTAAACTAAACAATCAAAGAATTCAGCTTTCGTTTTATACTTTTTTAATGATTTCTGCATTCTAACTGCACAAAAGACATTTCTGAGTTCTCTCTACTTCTAGTCATGGTTGTGCTGTTTCCATAGAGGTGCAGGACTTTATTCTGCTAGTTAAAAAATGAACCCACACTGAGTAAAAAAAAATGTGACAGGAGCAGGAAAAGTCAGTCGTGAATGTGGGGGTGATGCATGCAGGAAAAGTGATGCAAGAGGAAGAGATTGAGCTGCAGATAATGGAGCCTCGCAGTGGTTCAGGGAGTCATTTAATAGTCACAATACTTTCTCCACTAACGTACGTCCTACAAACAGATTAAAGCCCTCTTTCATCCCAACGCTGACCTCTGCATCCTCCCTCCTCCTCCACCTCCACGCTGCGTTTAGCGAAATTCTGCTCGAAATCTATACATCAAAAATCCATTTCTCCTCGCAATCCGTCCCACAACAGAAAATGTTGTCATAAAATATGCCAGCGGCGCCTCGAACTTCGCCGCTCACACAGGAAGGCGACACCTGAGCCGACGGTGAAGCTGCACCGAGGAGCGCTGGCGTTAGCATCTGATGATACCTCCTCCCCGTCGCCGAGGCGATGCACTGGTTTATTTATGGAGGCATAAACTCACACGGCATTATTAAATATACCAAATTCAGAAACATGGCGCTGATCAAGGGAACCTGCGGAGCATCCCGTCGCTGCATTCCTGCCTCAGAACGGGCCTTCGGGGGGCGACTACAGCCGGCGAGCGTACAGTGACGACTCCGTGTTACCTTGTTTGACTGAAACCTACGCGTGTGCCTGATGAACTATCGCGCCTGGATCACACTCATAACATTTTGCTTTTGTGGCACAACTTGTCAAAGCTGCTCAATCAGGTATGAAAGCTCAAAGAAAAGAACTTTCCTTTCCTATTTGTGACCAAATATTTCATATTAAAAGCATCCTACATGTGTTGTTTTGTGTTATTGTGACCTGCAGCTACAGACGGTTGATAAGATATCACTAACTAACCTCTGCTTTCTCAATGTTTTTGTTAATGTGAGCTCAAAGATGCGACTTTTCATATTTAAGAGATTATTTAATCTCTTCGTACAATATTGCAGATTCTAAATTAATGATATCGTGACAAATGAGTGACAATTTCAGGCTTTTATCTTTAAGAGTTCATTAAATGTTGTTGTTTAAACATAGTTTCAAACGTTATTTGAGCAAAAAAAAACATGCTGAAATTGAGTTATTATTATTATTATCCCAGAAAGTATTTGATATATCGATCAAAACATTTTTTTAAATAATGCCAGTTTAAGTCTCCATCGTTCATGATAAAGCTTCAAACAAACCAGAGATGTTCCAGCAGAAGGTTCCTGATGATCAGAGATGGAACCCCATTATGTTTAATTAGCAGAACTAGAAAAATGATTTATTCTCCATCTCCTCAACTAATATAGTAACAGCCAACTGTTGAGATAGCGGCTTAAAAAGTGACTTTTTAAGGGGAAAAAAAGGTAAAAATTCTCTGATTCCAGCCTCTTAAATGTGATTATTTTCCTTTTTTTTTGCTCCTCTATGACAGTAAATTGAATATCTTTGGGTTGTGGACAAATCAACACATTTGAGGACGTCATTGTGAACTCTGGGAAAAACTAATTGGCCATTTTTTTTCTCTAAATAATTGAGAAAATACTCAACAGGCTAATTTAACTGTCGACAGTGAAAACAAGTATTGATTGCAGCCTCAACTAAGGACAAGGGTTAACAATTAGCACTACGAACAGCACATAATAAATAAAATAAAGCGTCTGACAGCTAAAGGAAAGTATGTTTGAGCCACTTCAGCCGCCTGACACATAAAAACATTAATTAACACGCTCGTCGTTGCATCATAATCGTCTCTGGCAAACTTGACTCATGTTGTTTTTTTTTTTTCTTCCACGGCGTCTCATTATCAGATGGCACTCGGAGACGTGGCATCGCGCCATTCACACCTTTTCCAGCCACTCCCTCCTCGTATTGACGAGATTATAAAACGATTCTCCTCGCATGAGCGCAAACAAACCCGAGCCGTTGGCAGCGTTATCAAAAGAAGCGGGATCGGTGGCCTTTGGGCGTCAAATTTGGTCTCGTCACTCCAATAAAAGTCGGTAGGCGGAGGCGGCACGAGTCGCGCGTCGTAAGGTTTACAACGACTTCCTGTATTTGCCATTTCACACATTTAAAAGGGTTTTATTTCGTCTTTGTGACCATTAAGAGCAAAATGAAGCATCAGAGTGTGATGAATAATGCACGAGTCAGATGGCTTTTCATTTCTCTTTGGTATTAGCCTTCCAAAGTCCAATTAATCCACATAAAAACTATTAAAAAAAGGGAAATATCGTGCACTTCCTGCTACGGTAACAACTCTTTTCTAGGTTATGTTACCTCACACTGCCGGTGCATTGAGCCTAATGGGAGCCTTTCATTTTAAACAACAATGGAGAGGTCAAACGGTCTTCGTCTCATCTTAAAATACACTCCACTCGAGGAAATTGATCAAGGCTTGTGCGCCGGACCAATTATTACCAAGAGACAGAGGCCCGACTCCAGAGCCGACCTCCTCCATAAATCAAGCCCGAGCTGAAGCGCTATATGTAAGCAACACCGCTCCTTTGCTTAGCCATTACCGGCGATGGCCACTCAGTGTGGCCGTGCATCTGATTCTCCTGCTAATCCATATGCTAAGCCAGCGCTTTGCCACTCGGAGAGGGATAAATATGCATCTGCACAGGTGGGACGGATAAGAGGGCCAGCTGCTCGGAGGTAGGGGTTAAACCTGAAAGCACTCCAACTCGCGTTAAACGCTCCGTTTTAAGTGGACCGAGAGTGTTGGGGGGGTTTGCAAAACCTGGAGGGGCGATTCAGACCTGTTGAGGAGCTTAGATCCGTCTTAATGCAGCACTCGGGCTATAAATTGGACCAGATGGAGCGTCCATATCAAACAACTTGGAGAAAATATCTAAATGGGATTTTTCGGACAAACGTTGTGATTTAAGTTGCAATGCAAAGTCAATATTCAGATCAATATCCACTGTGTAATAGATTTAAAACACATAATCACAGGAAATAGGTGGTGGAGCGTGTCGCTAAGGTTGCAGGTTTGACACCGGATTCCTCCCGTACGTTAGAAACCGCCAACTGCAAGCGAGCGCCGGCCATCGCGCTGCAACTCCTCAGAGAGCTGCACATTTTAATTCACTAGCAAGCAAACTGTCGACTGTGGCAAGGAAGGTTCCAGCCCTGCAACGAGAACAACAGCATGAAACTCTAAACCTGCAACAGTTCAAGTCCTTGGTCGGACAATTTTTTTACGATTCCGGTTTAAAATTGATGAATTGTTTCGTCCCAATGCAATCACAGAAGAACCTAAAGCTGCTACTGATTGATAACGTTCTGCTAAGATTTATCTATTCATATATACCTATTCTAATCCACAGTCAGGCTGTGGTCTCAGCAGGCTAAACAGTCCCTCTGCTCTGAGATACCAACAAACTCTCGGGTCAGATGAGATGCGTAATCTCAAGATGACCTCAGTTGACCCCTTTCGTCGCATCCCCCTCTGGACTTTCTACAGATAAATCTAAACATTGCAGCTTTTAAGATCAGACAACTCGAGCTTTGGCCACAGAAACCACGACAGTTTGCAATAATAAGCAACATTTTGGGCTTTAATTCATTCGTAAATGGCATTTTAGGGCACTGAGGCTGGGATTTGATAACGAAAGTGCAGATTTTTATATATGCACACCTCATTGTTGCTTTGTGCAAAAAGTGTGTGAAACAACAACACCAACAATTTGTTATCTACTATTAACTTGCACCAATTCATTCACATTGCAGTTTAAAGTCCACAGAAACAATCTGATGCATCATTGATTTAGAAAACGGCACCAGAAGAGCGTTTACAGTCGTTTTTGTGGAGATAATTTCTAAAACGATGCAGATTTTCTTCTCTAAACAGAAGATGGAAGCGCATCACAGCGCACGATACACACAAAAAAATGGTTTTCCGACACTGATATTGTATCAGCACGTATAAAAGCAGAAATCAATGCCGTTCCATCCTATTCAGCCGCCTACTGTCGGTAATTGTACCCAACCTTGCAGCAGGACTGTGGACTGACAGGAGCCTCTCTGTGTTTAAACCAAAATAAAACCCAAGGTAAACATCATTATTTCGCTCATTTGTTTCGCGCAAATAAAAGATAAAGACGGGATCACGTGTGACGAAATATGAATCCTTTTCATTAACTTTCCTGCCTCTGAGTGTCGACGATGACAAAAAAAAGGAGCAGACGCTAGAACCAGGAGCAGAAAATCACAAGAACGTCACCGTGGGCCCGGAGCAGAGACACTGGATTATTTTGTCAACAGCATAACATGCCGACACATGAGCTGCAGTCTTGTGACACGCTTTAGCGCGCAACACAACACAATGCGAGGTCGACGCCTCTTAGAAGCGGCAAAATATACATTAGCTGTTCCTTGAAGCTTGTTTACGGCTGGAATTAGATTCTGAATTCAGGAAACCATCTCACGTATGTAATGGATTACTCAGCGTCGCCATGAAACTCAGCTGCACCCGTCCACGTATTAGGGATCCGAGCAGAACGTTTACATCCTCACGGCGGCAGATGGTCTCTATAATTGGAGCTCCTGTCAAGCTGTTGCTGAAAGGAAAGAGGTTTTTTTTTTTAGGGAGGGGGGGAAATACATTTTCTCTAAAGTGAGACATTACTGTCCTCTCTGGCCGACACAAGTGCATTTTTAATACTTCTGCTACATTCACGACCCCGAAAATGAAGATTTTAGGAGACGCTGGCTTTCTGATGGCGTCTTATTTCTAGAGGTGTGTCATTTTCCGGATTCGTCGTGCCAATACGTGACCGTTTATCAGAGGAAAACCAAGACAGCCTCGACTACCAACGTGTGACTCGACATATCTCTATGATAATGACCGACAGGTGTTGCGGACCTTGTTGTCTTCGCTAAAAGCTGTTGAGCAGGTAGCGCTTCCTGCAAAGTGTTTTCTACAACTAAGCCGCCAACTTCACACGTTTTCAGAGAGATTATTTCTGAAACGGTGCTAAAACACTTGATCGTCTCAAAATGAGAGCGACGTAGCTTTAGCATGTAGCTGAAATTAGGACGTAGTTTGCTAAGTTTAGCATAACAGGAAGTAACTGAAGGTCCCAAATGTACATTTCTAAACAACTAAGCTGCATTCCACACTAAATTTTGAGTGAAACACATGTTAGCATATCTTTACGGGTTTTTTTTTTGTAGCTTCGCCGTCGTTCCTTTATAGTCAACTCATCATATATTGGACGTAAAGGGGATTCGTCACCCAGAAAATGTAGGAAACGCTGCAAACATGTTGTGAAAAGGTCATATATTTACACAAACTGAGCTATTTTCTTGGTACACAGGCTCCCGGTATGTTTGAATTTTGAAGACTTTACTGATGATATTTTAGCCCCTTCATGGCGTCTTTTCTTGTCATATTCACCGGTACGCACTTTACGATCCTTATTGAGAGGTTTTCAGTTCCAGGGAAACCTTTGATGGAATGATCTCGGCAAAAGTCTCGTCTTAAAACATGCTCATAAGGTCAAGCCGAGTGTTTTTGCTTCCTTTAAACTTTACACACCGTGTAGCGCTCTCGTCTGTCGGCTCAATTCTGACGATTTTATGACTTTTATTTTGCTGCCTTGTGAAGCAACCTGGTGACATAGACTCTGAAAAGTTCTCTATAAATAAACCTGATTATTATTACTGCCTCCTTTCTGGAAGTCTTTCCTACGACATCAGAGTTTTTAACATTTCTTCCAAAAAAACGAAATCACACTTTTTTCAAATTCATTGCATCTTACTTGTTGAATCTGCACGACCTCAAAAAGAAGAAGAAGAAGTGCTTGGAGCAGACACGCTGCGGCTATCTGCTGTAAATCGACGTCAACATTACAATAAAAAAATGTATAAACAGGATTATTTGGGTTTACGGAGGCTTACATCTGAAACCGTCTCCGGTTTTGTGGAGATTAAACCAGTAAGATACATGTAAGCTTCAAGTCTTTATGCTAAGCTAGGCTAACCATATCTCATTTTTAGCATTTTAGAATCTCTGCATATTAAAAAAATTGACCTATGAGTGTCACACAGGGCAGAAGTTCCCACCATCTGTCAGCGGGAACATTGCTGACGTGGTTTTCCAGTCGTTTCACGAGTGCAAACGAGTGGAAAGCACATCTCAACCTTTACGGCGGCGACACACTAATCTGTCATCCAGCCAACGATTATAATGTCACAGAACGTCGTGAAACGAGATAGCGAGCCATCCGAAAAATCCGGCGGTCGGAGGAATTCACACTTGCACGGCTGAAAAACGAGACGCCAGTTAGCCGCCGCTCTCAAAACATTCCTCCAAAAGTCCGTCACAAAAGGCGGGTTTGTCTCGTATTCACACAAGCCTGCAATCATCCTCTTATTAGTGAGGCAGCATTAAAAAGATGCTTTTCACCAACGCACCAAGAAAAATTCTCCCGATTTCATGCGGATCAGCTCGGTGTCTAACGAAGCGCCGTCCCGTCTTCTCGCCGCCAGTTTGTCAGAGTGTGTCGAACAAATCGGTATGCCAGTCGCGCAAATTCTCCCGTCAGGCCGTGATGCTTAATCTTCACAATACAAAAAAAAGAAAAGAAGAAATCTCTTTCTCTCTCTCTCTCCCTCGATGACAGCGTCTTCCCAAACTAGACTGCAGCCATTGTTAATCTTTTTCAGACAAATCTGATGTTTGTGACAAAGCCGTTTGTCAAGAAGCTTCGCGTTAGAACAAGAAGTTTGTCCACGTTAAAGAGAAAACGGTGCTTTGTATTTGAGTCACGCCGCCTGGACGGGTTCAAGTTTTAACATGTTTTAAATGCAAATACCTTGATTAAAGCATATTTAACAATGAAATCTCACAAATGAATCCTGTTGCTGTTTCACCTCCTACGTCTTGCCTTCATTAGTCGATTTCATCTTAAAATCCTTCCTCATTATTACATCTCACACACTCGATTCATCGATGACTTGTCATGTATGCTCTTGTAATTTAAAGACACAGTAACACACTCTTAATCTTTATGTGAATCGTATTAGAACTGTTTTGCGTCTGCATGCGTGCAACCTGCTAATTCATGCTAATCTTGTAAAACAGATTCTTAATCACGATAAGCCTTTTCCTGGTAAACAAAGACTTTAACCGTCTGAACTCGGAGTATGTAAACGGCACGTTTACACCTCCAAGGATCAACACCTGAGCTTAGAATTGTAATATTTATTAAAAATCGATATATTTTGAATGCCTTCTTTAAAAAAAATCTGAAAAATTAACAGCTTGGATTACCCAGATTCTGTAAAAAACAAAAAATTCAGCATATCTTTGCGCAACTGACACGCCTTCAGTGGTTCAACTGTGACTGAGCGTCACATGACAAAAATTCTGGGATGTTCTGCTGAACTGCAGGCAGTGTGGATACCGCGTTCGTTCAATTGCTGGAAAATAAAAGATCCAAAAAACGTCAACTTCAGTTTTTATCTTTGAAGAATTTATACGACCATAATACATACGACATGTCAGAGTTCTCTCTACTTCTAACAGTGTTGTGTTGTTTCCATGGAGGTGTAAGACTTTAAATTGAAGTGAAAAGCTGCAACCAAAATCACTCAGACGTCACATTGAGTGTTAAATAAAAATAATGTGGAAGTGTCTGTGTTTTCTAGAGCTGCAAATGTTCGTCAGTGAGTTGATAACAAGAAGATCTTTTTGGCCATTTCTTAAAGGCAAAAACTAGGTTTCTGTCTTTTCTCTCCTCTCGTCTGCAAACTGTTCGTCTCAGAAAAACCAGACATTTGAGGACGTCACCTTCGGCTGTGGAGAATCATAATGGCCAATTTTTCAGCCGTTCTCTGACACTTCATACACAAAATCATCGACCTGAGTCTCTTTACGGCGAAGAGTACGAACAAAGTTGATAGATTTCCTTCGGGGGTTTTTTTTTTTTTTGCTGCTAAATGAATTCAGAGGGGAGTCTGTTTCTGAGCGCTGCTGTCAGGCCTAACTAGGACTTTCTAATAGAAGTGGGCTAAGTGCTCTCAAAAAAAAAAAATGAAAAGGAAGCCTCAAAAAGGAAATGTTGCAGGCTCACCGACACTTCGCCAAACCACTCGCTCAATCACATCCATATGTTTGCATATTATGCAAATGGGCTGCTAAATCACAGCGTATAGACGTGTGTGTGTGTGTGTGTGTGTGTGTGTCCATCTGTGTGCCTCTTTTCCAAATCAGCTTACAATGTACCGAGACACATTAACATCACTCACGTCGCGCCGCCGCCACCTCCACCCACCGCATATTTTCCATTTCGGGGGGCCTTCGCAAAAAAAATTTCAGACGCCGCGTAAACTTCATTTCCTTTTATTTTGACTCTGTTGCAGACGAGTGCAGCATGTATCGCATTAATGCTCATTCCAGCTCTAATCCAATTCATTGTTCCTCCACGGCTCCGCGTATAGAATAAGCCATTTCCACATGGGATTAAAACCAGTGTGCTTTACTTCTCCGGCAGTCTGTTGGGTTTGCATAGTTTAAAAGCTTAGCTGCAGACACACACTCTTACTCACACACACTGTGTTGTAACCGAGCCAACGTGGAGATTGATCAGCTGGGTTGTGTCCAAATTAAAGCTCGTCCTCTGCAGACATGCCAAGCATAATAACTCTCTCCTCTCTTTGCACTTTTCCTTGGCCGGGGGAAAGTGGGAAGTGCAAAAAAAAAAAAAACACACAACATGCATGAGAGAAAAGCAAGAAGAAGATGCAGATAATGTCTTGACACCCCGTTGCAGAAGCCTGGCTCTCAGATGTCTGACCCATTTTCTGCCCTCTCCTGCTTCTCTCTCTGATTTCCTTCCTTCCTCTAATCTACAGTAAAGAAGCTCCTCTGACTCAATGAATTTCTCTGTGCCACTAGACGCATGCCAGCTCGAAAAAAAAAGGAAAAAAAAGCACCGCGAGAACAAGAACAGGCCGTGCTATGCCTCGCTAACCGGCAGTTTTATGTTCTCTGTGTGGGCTTTTATGGGAATGTGTGTGTTTTGCTGTGTGTCTGTGTGCCGTATGCGAGGCGGGCACATGCTGTACTGTATGTGTTCATCAGTATGCATAATGAGAGGCCTGTGTTCCAGCAGAGACGGTCCAATAATCAATTATTCACTCCCTGGAAATACACTGGTGCTCATTTCTAATAATAAAATCAGTCGGCGCGAGATGCAAAGACAATATATATATATATGTGTGTGTATGTTTATTGCATTTCTGAAAGAGCAAATCAGCTCACATTAGGGAACAGTGATGAATAAACATGTCATTACCGACAATAATGAGGAGACATTTCCCCCGGTGGCGTTTTCACGTCACATAACGTGGTTTTGTGGAGTCGAGCCGTCGTGGCGGACAAAGTTTCTGCACGTTTGGCGAGTTTTAGTAACTTTAAAAGATCTCTAGTTTTCGATTCTGGTTCTTTAACGGTGCAGACGCTACCGCAAGACCCACCGGCTGCTCTGAAAGGTGTATCATCTTTTCAACAATCGACAAAATTGCACAAGATCTGCCAAAACTAGAAAAAAGTTGAAAGTTCCCAACAGTCCTCAACTATTCATCTGCGACGCCGGAAAAACTTGTGATATTTTGACAAAACCGGTTTATTGTTTTTTTAAAAAAATCAACAGCTTGCTCTGAACAGATTCTGCAAAAAACAATTTAAAATTCTGCTAAACAGTGAAGCCATCAGCGATCCGGCAGCCGTTTAACCGAAACTGAGGGAATATTCAGCTGGACTGGGATGAACTGTGGGAGCAGATGGGAAATAAATTAAAAGAAAAAAAAAAATAGAACAATATCGTGGCACGTAGAGGCGCTGTTTGTTGTTTTAGTGTCAGAAACACACTCAGAAAAATGTTTTAAAATTTATAAAATGTGCTTTAATCTGTTCCTTTTTCATGTTTATGGCGTTCTAACTTTTCTACGCTGCACAGAAGACATTTCTGACTTCTTGTTCTCGTCCCGTAGACGATGAAAAATGAGGCCACGGTGAGGAAAAATGTGACGGGAGCGAAGAAAAACACCCCGAAGCTGCTCAAGAGTTCAGCGGGTTAATGAAGGCTGTGATGCAGACCGGCGGGTTTGTTGTGGGAAGTGACTTTCTCCTGGTGTGTGTGTGAGAGAAGAAGAAGAAGTAACGTCACATTACTGGGTTTCTTTCTTTCGGCTGCCTGATGAGCAGAGAAGTTCCTGAAAGTCTGTGTGTTGTGTTTGCGGTCACACGAAGCGTCGCCTACTATCACGTCTTCCTGCGTTTTTTTCGCAGCTGGGTTTGTGTGAAGCGCTGTTTGTGACAACAACACATGAAGACGGTGGGCTTCTTCCTGTTGTTGGCTTCGTGAGTCACGTCTGTGTGAAGCGCTTTGCAGCAGCATTTGATGAATTAAGGTGATTTCTCAGGAGGCGATTTGTGATGTTTACCTGCCGATCGAGCAGTGGAGCGACAATTTATGACGACGGAAACAGACGCATGCATGGAGCTGTAGCCATACAGCAGGTAGTTGTGGTGAACTGTTTATTTGCAAGCACAAGTAAGATTAGTTTAAGGCGACTTCCTTAATCAAAGCTGGAACCGACGCCTCAAAAAGAAACCACAAACACAACAAACTGCATTTCACTTGTTTTAAAGTTTAAGATCGCTGAGATAAACGGACAGACGGCAACAATCACCGGACTGAACATCACTTCCTCCGAACGAGGGATTCACAGGAAACAACAGAATCCTCCGCCGACAATGAAAACGACCTGCGAGACGGTCGACGAATCAGCGACGAAGAGGATCTGGACTCTGCTCGGCGAAGAGTCCTGAAAAACTATCGAAAAAGCACAAAAACATTTGCGGTCCCTTTAAGTTAACGCGGCGAGCTGCAGCTTAAGTGACAATCTGCTGAAAAACAAGAGGAAGGGCTCCAGCAGGCAGACGGTGCAGGAGAGCAAAGGGGTCGCCTCCAGTCAGCTAATCCCCCCCAGTGTCAGATAAGACACACAACACGGCCGATCTCCACACACGGAATAAATTAACCGGCGGTCCAGCGCATGATCGCCGCGGCATCTCTCTCCATTTATGCTAATTCCTGGCTGTAATGTCATCTGCTCTGCCTCTCCCCCGCCGCACACAAACAGAGAAATCAGGAGGCCCGGCGCCGCCCGGCTTTGGCACCGAACAGGACTACAGATGTGAAAGTCGGCGGAGCTCGCCGGGGACCAGCTGGAGCCCGTCCAACCTGGACAAGGGTCAGGGACGCGAAGTGAGAGGACACAAGCAGAATCTGGAGCGTCCTCTCAGCCCAGCTTGTCACCCTCGGCCTCCGTCCAGACCAATCTTACTACGAACGCTTGTTTTCACACTCGGTTTTCACACCTCCAGATAATGTATTCTTCTTTTAAAAAAAAAACTCAGCGACAGTAAAAACCACAAAAAGACGCTGCTGTCTGTTGCACACTAAAAAAAGAAGAATGCATTTCTTCTGCTTTCGATTTATTGATGTTGTTTCTGCGACAACAAACAGGCGCATATGATCCTCTGCATGTTGATCGTCGCCGCAGATAACAATAAACAATCGGCGATCTGCATGTGTGACAACCATTGTGTTCTTTCCTGTGTGCGACAAAAACAGCTCGGCGGCGTGTTGTTATCGTTTATCGGCACCTGGATTAAATTCTCGTCTCGTCGTTCTCACGATGAACAGCATCCGCACGTTAAAGTCATCGATAAGCGAACATATAGACGAGTCACTTCCTTGTTTTTTTTCAATTTGCATTCTGGTTTTTTTCTGCAAATTTATGAGACATGAAACGTGCCGAAACAGAAACACGACAGCATCCAATTTGTTGTTTGTTGCCTGGCAACAGTGAGCACAGGACCGATAGGTTTGGGGGAAACGTCTCCTTTTTTTCTGGCAGATTTTGAGACATGAGATGTAATTTTTAAATCTTCAGCTCATGTTTATTGAAAACACCATCAAAACTATCACCTGCTCGATATTCTAATGCGAACTGTGAGACACAAACATGCATTTATCGCATTTTTAGAGGATAAAACTGTGTTAATCTGAATAAATAAAGTGATATTGTATAAAAATAAAACAGTAACGTGAGCGTTTCGCACTCTTCAATCGTGTTAAATGAAGAGATGCTGAGAAGAAACTCGCTGCATCCTGATTTGCAGCCTTTCGTGATTTGCTAATCACACTGGATTCATCCTTCCGCCCTCTTCGAAAGCGAAGTGCACCTTTAAAAATGAAACCCTCGATGAAGGTGTTTGATTGCCGGCGGTGATACCGAACCTGGTTCCACACAAATCGCCTGCAAGGGAGGCCGTAAAAAACCCGACTGACCTAATTTCCTCCTCTAACGATGCGACGGGGAGCCGACGCGCTATAGGCGAACTATAATAGGAGGAGTGATGGACACCGGTACGTGCGGTAAGACCAAAAGTCCTACAAGAGGTGCATATAATGAGCCCTGCAGGACGGGAGAAGTGGAGCAAGGAGGCGGCGGCGGCGGCGATTTCTTCTAGACGAGTTTGAATGGTGGCAGCAGAAGTTTTGCAGAGAAGCGAGAGGACATTTGTGCAGCAGCAGTAAACAGTAAAAGTGCAGATTTGAGAAGTTTATTAGAAGAAGTGTTAGAAAATCCTGACATGGAGCAACTTGAATGAGCGCAGGAAAGCAAATCTATAAATGTGAAGTTAATACCAAACTGCAGGAGGCTGCTTCTGGCTCTGACAGCTCTGACAGCGCTTGAGGAACGAGCCGCCTTTTGTGTGCATCCCCGAATATCTGATGCAACACGTGTTCCTCAACGATCTGTAAAAATCACAAGCAATAACATCTCCCGCTAAAAATAGCCCGACGTGAATGTGCAGCTTTCTGATGCTCGTCAATTTGTACGCGACGCTCCTGCACGCGGCCCGACTCCGGTTTCTGCGTCCGGCGGTTGCAGGGCGGCGGTGCGCGCTAATCACAGAGTGGCTGCCTCACACTTTGATGATTGAGTTTCCTGCTATCCGGGCCAGCTATGTTCGAGGAGGGAAACATGAGCCCCGTCCTGCACGGCAAACACACGGACACGGCGCGGAAATACAGCACTCCTGCACACGTATGTCAACATACAATGCGAGCATGAACACAGCTCCCGCCTGCAGCCTGTGAAACAAGAGGCGCGATTTTCAGTACCTGCAGGAACGCCGGACGGTGTCGGACCCAGCGTTTGAGACGGCTCAGATGAGGAATGTGCACGGCAGCCAGATCAGCAAGTCTCTCAATTCTTGTACAAATACATGCACACACACACACACACACACACACTCTGCCTCGGGGCGCTTGGCATTAACTTTGCATTCTGGACCTCCCAGCGCGAAAGCTCTCCATCCCTCTGCTTGGCTGGAAACACTAACAGGTAGAGATGAAACGCGCTCGCTGGCTCTCCGGCGGCTGCTGTCATCTATACTTTATACGACTAAACTGTCCTTGAAGGTGTTCCAAGCAAAATGAAGCCCGGGTTAAAAAAAAACAAAAAAAAAGACGACTCTTTCCAAGCAGGTGATAATATCTAGATCGCATGTAGAGCAAAAGACTTGGTAAAGTGATAGCCACCAGTGAGGCTTTTTAAACCGCTAATTGCTCCGTGTTAAAGGTTCGATTACAGATTCATGATAACAAACTGAAAATCGCCAGCGTTTTTTTTTTTTACTTCAACATAAAGTCCAGCTCCTCTATGGAAACCATGAGCAGAAGGAAAAATAACTCAAACATGTCTTCAGTGCAGGACGGTACAGCGACAGAGCCATACAATACCAAAAAAAGGAAAAACGAAACTTGAATTTCTGTGATTATTTATTTTACAAAAATGAAAAAAACATAAAATCAACATGTATGACATTTTTTTGAGTGCATATTAATGTTACCTACACTGGAAAAATCAACTGGGGCTCAACATGCCACAGCCAATTCACTATTTACGTTCTTCTGTTGTCTCCACAGTCGTCTCCTGTACGTTTTAGGCAAACACAGCCTGCAGTTCAGCTGAAAAGTCTCCAAATTTTTGCCACGTGACTGTTAGTCGCTGCTGAGTCACTGAAAGCTTCCCGGATCGGCAGAAAAAATCAGAATTCTTTGTTTTTTACAGAATCTTGTTTGCAAAAATGGTTTATTTCTGATGATTTTTTTAAAACAAGGCATGCAGAATAAAGTTTTTTCTGTCTCCTTGCACATCACAAATGAAATCTTTCTACACAGTTTGCTGCTGCGATAAGTCGTGCAACTTTTTTTTTCTTCTTTTTTTATTGTTTTCGGGTGCAGACTGTGAAGCACAGAGCTGCCTACTCTGATCTTTTGTGTGATTATTTGCAATTTCCACACCTGGAGCTGAACAAATTTGCTCTTTTAACAGTCCAGCGCGCAGCTTCCACACAAACCACCGGGTTTGAAATTCCAAAACTAATGTTTTAAAATAAATAAATTGCACGCTTTATTTTTTTTTCCAGCAGCAGCTCTGCAAAAATCCTCCTATTCCAACGTCGTAAAGGGCTGCGGCTAATTATTAGATTTTCATTACTGATTAATCCCCCGTTTATCAATTTATTATTATTTTTTTTACGATTAATTGGTTCGCGCGTAAAAATTTTATGGGTTCCTACGAGACGGCGTGATAAGGGAGAGCATCGGGGGCTTTAGCAGCACGGTACGAGTTTGTTATAATGGGTTTAAAAGGTTAAATCGATATGGACAGGAAGCATCAGCGAGTGGAGCCGGATTTAAAAAGAAAAAAAGGCCACAAAGGTCACGGCTGATCCTTTCTAGTAACGTTCTGCAGGTGGGTGAAGATTCTTGAAGATGTTGACGGAGCGCAAGCTGAAAATATTTATATGGATGTATATTAATCGCATCCCTCGTTCATTAATCATCTTTCTTTCTTTGAGATTTCCTTTAATCACCAAAAAAAATAACACCATCAAACCGGCAACAAGTGTGCCAACGTGTCAGCGCCGACGGGAGATAATAATCAAGGCGAGATGACAAACACAGGAAGATTCGTCACAAGCAATCGAAAAAAAAGGTGACTCACTTGCATTTCCTGCTTCAAACAAGCCTCTCCAGCGTGTGCCCACCTGCAGCTGCAAATATAATGACGCGCAATTTCCGGTTATTCGATCGCGACTGGCACGAGCGATTCCATCAATGCCCCCGAACCGACTTTCCGTCAAATGCATCGGTGTAATAATAATCAGAGGAAGGAAAATAACTACTGGGGGGGTGTGAATGAGATGAGAACAGTGTGGAAATGTGATGTTAAAGAGGAGGAAAGTTTCCAGAAAGCAGCGTTGGCGGGTCAGTCACACTTCAAAGACGATCAACTACAACTCCCGAGTGATCTTTAACCCTGGCAGACAGTCATAACACAAACCAAAGTCTAATTCTTCGGCCCGGGGAGGAGGAGGAGGAGGAAAATATCTGGCGCTCACAGACGCACTCGGCCCAGTCAGACAGAGGTGTGACTCGACCGCTGTGAAAACCAGACGTGTGACCAAAATCTAGGCCATTCTCCAGTTGAGGAAGCAGCTTGTTGTGAATAGATAAGAGGGCCGAGCAAAGAAAGAAAGAAAGAAAAGGAGCGACCAGAACACAATCCCTAAACTTTAATGACGTTTTAAAATGCCTCATTATTTCTTAATAAGACGTGCCCTGCAGGGACGCACAACATGGGGGGTTTTTATCGATATTTTTGCAGACAAAGATGCATAAATATGTTTAAAACCTACTTAACAAGAGAGCCGCTCCTGATTTTACTCGAGCTTTTATTTCCTTTGAACTGCCTTTTATCTCTTTAAAGCACCGCATCGGCTTTTACGCACAGTGAGTTATGTTTTTATTTGTCTTTTAAAACCTGTTTTATGACGTGACGGTTTTATTTTTCCACCGGACGTAATTTGGAATAAATAAAGATTTTGTGAAACTGATCAAAATGCAAAACTCTTGCAGTGGGATAAACATATTGAAGCGCCTCGTCCACTGGAAGCTGCAGAAACAACACATAATGCTTCTGTAATGTACATTAAACAACATTTGTAAAGTATTTAAAGTAATACCTTCAAGTGAAGCTAGCCTTTTAGCTTTACAGGCGCTACCTGCCTCTCAGTGTTTCAAGCCTTCATCGACCAATATGAATAATGACGGGGTTTGCACACGCCAGCCTTGCAGCTTTAAAATGATTCCCATCGCGTGGTATTCGTACCCTAAGGAGTGCTTCTGCAGCAGCCGGGGTGTGGATGGAGACACTCTACTACTTTAACCTTTAATTTCGTCAGAACTATGTTGTAATTTGGAGCGTGAGAAAACCAGACTGTGGTCTACGGTGAGAACCAGCTCGCAAGTGGTCGAAGACGTCGAAACGTTGGGATAAAACTGATGGATAGGTAGCAACGCTTGACTTGAAATGGCAATAATGGAGGCAGAGTTGAGCAGTTTGAGCGTGAAAGCACACAAAGTTGCATTAACCAACACATTCCTGACTCAGAAACAGACTAGAACTCCTCATAATGCCGTCCACTCTTCACGGGTCTTCCGAGGCCTGCTAGTCTGTGGAAACCCTGTCCGAACCTCCCGACCGGCCCTGGTGGAGGCTGTGGCCGGCGGGATGGGTGTTTGCAAGATGGACTTCACGATCAAAAAAAAACACCCACAATCCCAACACAACCTCCATCTAAGCAGCTCTTGCAACTTGCTTCCAAACCTGACGGACTTGACGTCGGGGTCCTGCAGCAGCGACTTCACTTTGGGGTTAATTCCTTGTTCCTATTTATTTTTATGTACTTAAATGAATAGGAATAAGTGGTTAAAAATTCAAATTAAACCTTAAACACTAGCAAATAAAGATCACTGATAAGCATCATCAGTTTTTCCACGATGTCACCCAGCGCTTGATAGCAGCTGTAAACATTAACTACTGATAACGTCCAATGTCGGCCACTCCAAGTACCACCACTACAAATGCTGAGAAATACTCGCTACTATACCAAATGTACGTCCCATTGAAATGCAGACGGCGGCAGTGGTATCGACGAATGTTTGTCTAACAAAACCCGTGTGTTAATCCGTAGAAGTCTGTCGAACGAGCAAACTACGGCCTCCGACGCTCGCGATTCCACAGTGTCTGGAGTGAAAAGCCGTGGTCCTAATGAAAAGCTGCGCTTCTATTCTGAAGGCCAACTGTGGAACCAGAGGTCTTTATTTTGGGTCTTGTAATTGTAAATGTAGCTGCATCGCCGCGCTGCGAGAGTCCTGTAAGTGTCTCTCATAAGTAGCGGCCTTAACCCCAATCCCGACATAAAAAAATAAAAATAAAAATGATCAAGAGGTGGCGTTTCAAAGCTTGCCAAACCATCAGGCGTTGGAACAAGCCCATCCCAGTTTCCTCGAGCGTGACAGATTACAAAACAGGGAGCAATAAAAAAACTCCCGCTTCTCCGTAGACGATCATTTATCCGGCTCCTAATTCGCGGGTTCGGGAGGAATCCAAAGCGGTGGTGGGTTTATGGAGAAGTCTGGTTCCTCAAAAGGAGTAATCCTGCTTGAGTTCTGTTGGAGAGCAGCGTGCAAGCACAGGCATTAAACACTGATGGGATAAAAAAGGTCAAAGTATTCATCCCTTCTCCTGCAGTAATGAAAGGCTGACCGACGTACAGTAAACGTCGGAAGCGCAGAGTCACCGTAGCAGGGCTTGGGTCGGGGCCAAACGTCTAATTGTGGGGTTTTATAAGCATCTCTTTGCTCTGAGTTATTCATTACCGGAGCAGATATGTTGGAGCGTGGAAAATTTCCAAGTGGAAGCAATACAGCAGTTTTGTCTTTTTTTTTTTTCTTATCGTGTGCATTGTAGCTCTATTGACTTAATCATTAAAGCCATTAGCAGTGCTTTCCTCCACCGCCGGGAGGTGGTTGATTGTAATAATGATTACACAGTACAGTAAATTATATAAATGTGTGGTGTTACAAAGAAATAGTCCCACTTCTCAAGCGAGACGGTCTTAATCTGGTGTCCCAACATCTACAGTTGGACGGTTTCAAACCCTCTGAAGGACGAAATCCACTGGCACGTTCTAAAGGCAGGTTTTTTTTGTTTGTTTTTTAAAAAATCACCAAAATTACACCATTTATCAGAGCCACAAACATTAAAAACAGAAAAAATAGGCCAGTTTTGAACTTTCTAACACTCCATGAACGACACATCTGCGATTTGTTGTTTGGTTTGCAAAATTAACCACATCTAAGCTAAAAAAAAAACATTATAGTTCAAAAACCTGCAGAAAAACAGGCGTTTACGTTAAACAGATTCTGTTAAAAACTACAAATTCTTCATTCCTTAGAGCAACCAGAAGGCTACTGGTTAGTCTGCTGTGACTTGAAGACATTAATGGAAAATTCAGACATTTTTTAGCAGGCCTGGGTTGAACTGCAGGCTGTGTTTCCACGGAGCAGATCAAGATTCAGGAGTTTTTCGACAGAAGACAAGTACAGAAACGAATGAACAAGTTAAGAATATGAGCACTAAAGCAGCGGTCTTCAACCTTTTTTGCACCACGGACCGGTTTTAAGCAAGAAATGTTTCTACGGACCGGTCATTACGCACATAAATAATAATTGTTTTTTTTTCTATTGAAAAGTTTCATAAATAAATAAAATTACTTTCTTATTGCTTAACATGTTTACTTTTTCTCCTGTCTCAGTATTAAGTCTCTCCCACTTTCCAAAGCAGCTCTCCTGAGACGTTTGTTTTTGACTGACGGCTTCGTTTAGCAGCCGGACATAAAAACTGACAGTCAAATGACGGGAAACGAACACAAACGGAAGTGACGGGAAAAATAAAACAACCTGCAGACTCCGCTGGAAATAAAAATAAACCAATAAAACGTTTTTATTCCATCTGTGCGGCCCGGTACCAAATGACCCGCGGCCCGGTGGTTGGGAACCGCTGCCTTAGAGCAAAATTAACCACATCCAAGCTACTTTACTTGACACGGTTTGTTTAAAAACTTGCAGAAAAACAGGCGTTTACGTTAAACAGATTCTGTTAAAAACTAAAAATTCTTCATTCCTTAGAGCAACCGGAAGGCAACTGGTTAGTCTGCTGTGACTTGAAGTCATTAAAGGAAAATTCAGACATTTTTTAGCAGGACTGGGTTGAACTGCAGGCTGTGTTTCCACGGAGCAGATCAAGATTCACGAGTTTTGCGACAGAAGACAAGAATAGAAACGAATTAACAAATTAAGAATATAAGCGCTAAAGCATCTATAGTGTGCAGCCACCTTCTTTCTAAGGAACACCACTGGGCGCGTGGGAAACTGGTGTAAATTGGTGTAAATTGGTGTAAATTGTGATGTCAGGCTTTTTAAATTTTTGGCAAAATGAAAAATCGAACTAATTAAACTTTTATGGTTTCTATGATTTATGGCACTATAACTTTGTTCTACTGCGCAAGAACTAGTTCTGAGTTCTCTTTACTTCTCGTCATGGTTGTTGTGTTTCCATAGAGGTAGCAGGACTTTATATTGCCGTAAAAACTGAGCCCACAGTGAATAAAAATGTGACAGAAGCAGAAAACGCCCAGAAAGTTCTTAAACTTAAGACAGCTTAACTACTGTGAAATGAGCAGAGCTGGCACTGGAAGTCTTCAGAAGCAATTTTTTGTCTTTACGTGTGTGTTCCATGT
Organism: Stegastes partitus; assembly: GCF_000690725.1. Classification (NCBI taxonomy): domain Eukaryota; kingdom Metazoa; phylum Chordata; class Actinopteri; family Pomacentridae; genus Stegastes; species Stegastes partitus. The sequence continues at coordinate 273,556 of NW_007578700.1, forward strand.
AGCTACATCCAGAATCTAATAATAAATAATCCGACTCCGCATCCAAAACAACAGCTATCAATTTAAAGTAAATCTCCAATTATCTTTTATTACTTTTATTTTCGGTGGCCAAACACAAACCCCGCTCGTAATCAAACGCATTAATTCCTCCAGGGAACTCTGATTATAAACTGATTATCATCTGCCTCGGGGACGCGAACGCCGAAATTGTTATTGCTTTGTTTAATCTCAAATCCACATGAAAAGGAGCGCACGTGTATTCCACAAGGCCTCGGTGTTTACGGCAGAGTTGGAAGAAGGTAAAAAAGAAGCCGCTTTGCCGTCTCGCTGTTTAACATGTCTGCAAATGTGCAGCGACTTGATTCCTGCATAAACCCGAGCGGCTCTCTCGCAGCGAGCGAAAGCGGTCCGAGCGCCAGCAAATGTCGGATGGACTCCTCCTCGTAAAGTGCTCCGCTTCAACCCTGGCAAAAATAAACCTTGGGAGCCTCGGTGCCAAGTATTCCCGTTGATGAAAAGCCAGTTGTGAGTGGCCCCGGTCGTACCCTGGCAAGAGCCAAAGCCGACTGGTGTTAATAAGAGAGAAGGGCGGCCGTGTAAAAACACTCTTTCTGGCCAGTAAAGGGCATTTTTACAAGTTATTTTCCCCTGATAATTTGGAGGCTTAAGGAGGAGGAGAGTGGCGAGAAAGACATCTGCGTGGAAACCGCCGCTCAACAGAAACAACTGAAAGAAAAAGCCACAGAGGATAAAATGAAACTAAGAGAAAGGGAGTGGCTACGACAGAAAGAAAGAAAAAAAAGAAAACCCCACGAGCTCGGAGCCCGCCGCCTGACATCTGATGTAATGCATCAGACGTCGGCGCGTCGGCGTGCTGGACGGGCTGTTACAGTATCTCAAAGGCAGCAGGACCCCCAGTGGTCCGACTGAAGACCGGTGCAGATAATCTCTTGTCGTGTTCGCCATGACAGCATGCTTATCAGCGGCCGGGGCTTCACACGGAGCCTCCGAATGCAACACAAACCGGCTCGCGACGTCACGCTGGAAGGTTAGCCTCATTCTTCTCTGCTAATGAGGTTTGAATTGCCAGTTGCCGGAGCTGCCATGACTCTGCGTGCCAGATATTACAGCAGGAAACAGCCTAGAGTTCCCTTTATTGGCAGCCGGGACGGAGGACACATTACTTTTTTATTATTGCCGCGGCATTTACACATCCGCTCGCACTTTTCTTTTTTTTGTTTTTGAGGAGGAGGAGGAGGAATCTAATAACTCCACCTTCATAGATTTTTAATTGCATGCATCATCAAGCCCTGCAGAAACAACAGCTGGATTATGAGGAATTCAACAACGAAATGCTTAAACGTCAATATCTGCTGCTTCTTTGTATTTTCTATCATTGCAGTGAGTTTCTATAAATTATATTTGGCCTTTTTTTTAAGCATTTTATTAGAGCTGTAATAATTAATGGAGTAGATGAATCGGTTTGAGTGACTTTTCAAAGGAGAGAAATGTTAAAATTCTCTGATTCCATCTCATAACGACTCAGAAACTCAAAAACTGCCGGCTTGGTTTGAAAGTTCCCAAATCTGTCAGAGCCAGAAACTCCAAAAACAGAAATATTTGTTCGATTTTCAGTCAATTCCACATTTGAAATTGTAATATTTAGCAAAAATGCTACAAAATAAACCATTTGCTTGAACCAGATTCTGCAAAATCTAAATATTCTGCATTTCTAGGTGCAAACACTCCACATCTCCAAAGGTTTTGGGATTTTTTTAGGTTGATCTGCAGGCTGTGTATGGAAACAATGGGTTAAAAGTGAACATTTTCTGGTTTCTTTCCTCCTATGTGGCAGTAAATTGAATGCTTTTGGGTCGTGAACAAAACTCTGAATGTCACTATTTTTCTGACATTTTATAGCCCAAACAACTAAATCTGTAATTGCTAGCTGCAGCGCTGCACATTTAAAAAGCAAAATAACCATCCGATTGTTCAGCTATAAAAATAGTTTCAGCCCTGAAATTAATTTTCGTAACTGGAACCACAAACAGGCTGTGGTATTGTGCGGGCAACTTGTTAGTTAATAAGAAGTACGTGAAGCGGCTCTGACGGGATTGAATTACTGCGTCCATACGTTTGCTTATGATATATCACTGAGTGCGAACACAATTAGCGAGCGATACCGTGCAGCGTCGCCCAAATCTTTCCGATTCCGTCATGATTCCGGTCATGCTTGGACTTGTTTAGGACGCGTAATGATGTATAGGCGCATCGGGTCAAACATTGCCTTGATGTTCGGTTAGTCATCTGAGCCTGATGTCCTCATGCATAAAGGGGACAATTTATTTGCTCAAATGAAAATAAACTGAATCAAACGTTCTCACACAAGACGCCCTTTCATGAGGACGCCTTTTGTCGAACGGCTAAAAACGGTGCGGCCACGCCGATAAACACGAGCTATACTTCACACGGCCACAAAGACCTATTAGCCCAGTTTCAGTGCAGAAACCCGTGATGATCAGATGACATTTTGTGGTTGGCTGCGTTTCGCCCTGGATGAATGGATCCTATGAGCCAACCTACAAGTCTATAGCATATGGGGGCTATGATCTAATTAGTCATAGGCGAAAACACAGACAGCATGGCGAAGCGCCTCGGGGCCCTGCCTCTATATGCTAAGCAACACTCAAGTCAACTGAGGTCAAACAGAAAGTAAAGACGAGGGAATTGTAGTCTAGGAGGTGCGTCCGAGGAGCTAATCAGCTGCAAATATGTCGTTCCAACAACCTTAGATCCATACGTCGTTAAAAAGCTCACGTCTAATCAACTGCATCTTCACACTTTAGCGCCAAAAAAAATGCAAGCAAAAACCTCGGGCTCACCCCGCTCGGTTCAGGAATAGCTCGTGACATATTGGTCTACCCAGCATGCCCTCTGCCTCTCCAGACAGCTCTGACACCATTATACAGCGGATATAGACCAGGACATCAGCTGCACAGCCGAGGTTATATAAGTGGACGCTCTATGTTTCTTAGCATTCAGCGCTGCTGCTGCCCCGCCACGGGGAATAGGAGGGGATGGGAGTAGACGTCGAGAGGGAAGGAGGAGGAGGAGGAGGAGGAGGAGGTATAAGGAGAGAAGAAGAAGAAGGGGGGAAAAAAAAGGGAGGCCAGGAAGAAAGACAGACAGAAGAGGGTCACAAAAAGAGAGGCCCGCTGGGGTGTTCGCTGCTGGGAGAGAGCGAAGAAGGTCACCTCTGGCCCCCTAAAGGAGCCCCAGCCAGGAGGAAGGGCGAAGGAGAGGCGAGGAGGAGGAGGAGGAAGAAGGAGAGAATATATAGAATAGGTCACATGGGGCTGCATCCATCCACTATCCTTGTGTTCCTTTGTACAGTCCGGTTACATCACTCAGCCGGCGGCAAGTCTCTCCCATTAGCTTTCATTCTATACGTGAAGGCTTGAAGTAAGGCAAAAACAAAGCTCCAGCGTCTGAATGTTGAGTTTATCTTCTTGTTTATGAAGTCAACTGACTAAACACTGGCCTCCAGGCTCTCAAATGATCTCAGTTTGTTTCACTGTAATGTGGATATTTTGCAGGTTTAAGTTGATCATTTAGTCTGAAATGAGCGTTTTCTTCCAACCAAAAACCCCCAAAAGGTTCTCGTCGAGCCAGAGCCACTCAACACACACATGATGACTTTGTTATGTTCCACCAGCTTCATACGCATCATCTTGGGCTCTGGGGACTTCTGATGGGGCTTTTTTTTCATTGCTCTCTTGATTTTTTATCGATCAAAATCACTCAGCCAGAAGCAAGTCTTTCACTCGACACTGGGAAAAACATAATAAGCAAAAAAATAAAGCACCAGCGTCCAACGGTGGAGTTTATCTACTTGTTTCTGATGGTTTGTCTTTTTTTACGACTGTATCCTGAGAGAACACACTGGAGAGGTGGACTCGCCCGGGGCTAATGATCAACCCGGGGACAGAACACTGCGATTTAAACCGGTGGCTAATGATTAATGAACAGTGGGCGTCTGGCGGGGCTGCACCAGCTGATCTGACATGAAGCCGCTTCAGTCGATTTTGCCGTAAAATATCCACTCAGATAACAACGACGTGTTCGAATTGGGAACCTTCCAAACCTGCGTCCGTGCAAGTCCGGCGTGATTGCAGGTTTGGAGCAACTTTCAACGAGACCTCAAACTTCCGAAATTCCTGCAAAGGCCTTTAAGATCTAGTCCACGTGACTCCATTCGGATCCTTCCACCGTTTCAAAACATCGCGGCAGAGGAAGTGCGTCTGTTGCAAAAAAGCTTGATGGATTCAACTGCAAGAGCGTTTCGGCTTTTAGACTGTCACTTTCCATCAGCGCCGGGGCAAGACGTTCCCGTGAAAACGAGCGCCGCCGAGCATCGACACCCTGAAAAAAAGAGGGAGCGGGGTTCTTTTTTTTTTTTCTTGCACTGCTGAGTGATTTAATTATTACGTCGCTGTAATGTGGTGATGAAGGCTTTCGCGCACAAAACAGCTGCGGACGCACTAATGCCAGCTATTACCATTATATTTATTCATGATCTGCAATCGTGCAACGAGATTACCGTGCAGCCGGCGGATTCTCACGTGGTCTGATGGAGCGCTGACAAGTCAGTCGGGGTCGTGGGACATCGAGGGGGGGGGGAGTGGAAGTGTTGCTCAAGTGTTCCTTGGCAACGGTCTAGGCAACTCCCAAGGCAATGTTGTCTTTGAGCAAAAATGTACTGTATTTTGAGGTCATGTTTGTCTAACATGAACCAGTTTTTTGTTGGGTTTTTTTTAACTGTGGGAATGTCATACCTGGCAGCTTTAAAATGCAACGTACACCATGTCCCGACTAGAAGTGATGCTTTCTGATCCGGGACCAGAGCAGGCAGCGATCAGCAGAGCTGCAGCCCTAGCACAGTCACAAATGTAATTATAAAGACTCCAAATGCCAGGGCTATTATGCAATCGACTACATTACCAGACGTGCAATGCAAGCGTGCACAAGAATGACCCGGTGCACTCGCAAGGGCACATGCAAATCCACTCGGAGTTCATTCATCAGAGCCTTATCTTAGTTATAGAGCAGCGTTTGTATCGATCCGTGCAGGAATATTAGCAGTGTTGGTGGAATGCATGCATGTCTGAGGGAGGAATTAGGGTCAAAAAAAAAAAAAAAAAA
>NW_007578700.1:278970-283407 GCF_000690725.1 Stegastes partitus
CTCGTCCTCGGCTGCACCGGGGGTCTGGAGCCTCCCTTTGCCCGCCTGCTCTCCTCCCGGTTCACCGTGTCTACCTTTTTTTTTTTTTGGCTGTTGATCTGTCAAAACGCAGCCAGCCCGGGCTACTGAAGCCTAGCGCCGCCTGCAAAGCAACCACGCTGCCGGAGCCCGATAGCGCACACTTACCGTCGGTCACCAACCCCCCGGACGCGCGCACAACACGCCGCGTGGAACCGGCTGGAGATCCGTTGTGGTTTGGTGGTGGTGGTTGTGTGGGGGGGGGTTGTGGAGGTGGAGGTGGCGGGAGACGAAGAAAAGTCAGCGTGGCTCCTCCGGGTTTGTGCACAAGTGTAGCGGCGGCGGCGGCTGCTGCTGGATGGCTCCCCCCGTCCCCCTCGCACTCCGAGCCCGGCGCTTCCCTCCGCCGAAGCCGCTGCTGCTGCTGCTGCGCGTCGTACCGTCAGACGTATCCTCCGCCGTCCCTGCAGCGCTCCCTTTTCCCCGCGATGTGTTTGTTGCGATTTCGTGCGTTTCCAAAAAAAAAAAACGGCTAGTTTGTTTCCCCCTTTGTTGCCTTTCCAGTAGCGTTTGGATGGGCTGCAACGACAGGGGGGGAAAGAACCAAAAAAGAAATACTACACGCTCGCTCCTCCCTCCGCTTATGTACAGTACAGTAGAGGCTGAGGAAGCACTTATTCAAACTATCTACCGCTCTCTACAGGACCTCCGCTGCAAAGCACGCACTGTACACACAAACACATGTGCATCTGCCTCCACTCAGCCTCTGCTGCCCTTATTTATTCCCTTCATCATCATCATCACCATCATCATCATCATGGTGATGGTGCCTCCCTCCTTCATCCTCCTCCTCCTCCTCCTCCTGCTGCTGTCTTCACATGAGTTCACCTTGTTCCAGGTAGAAAACACTGATTTAATAGCTGCTGCAGGAAGACACGATGTCCTCAAACTGTTTCCTGGCTGATGTCAGCTTACATTACAGGAGCAGACACAGAAAAATGACATTATTGAGAATTTGCTGTCAGTTTTAAGCATGTGGGGTGTTGCCATTCACAAAATTGGTTGAAAATGGATGATTTTTTAAAATTAAAATGATTTTATCTCCACATTTAAATGGGTTATTTCAAGTCAAATCATCAGGACACTCCTGCTCCAACATCTCTGATGTGCTTGAAATGAATTAGCCATAAAATATATATTTATAGTAGTATCTGTCAAATTTAAGATGAATATATCAAGTATTTTTGTATAATGAAAAAATAGAAATTGCTCCTCGAATATTGAAGTTTAAAGGTGTGTTTGAACAACAATATACAGATAATTTTCACTGTAATTTCTGATCAAAGGCAATGATTTGGAATATTAAGAATATCTGATTCATTTATTTTGTATTTTTCTCCTATTAGTTATTGGGTTGCAGGAATATTGAGACTTTTTTCTCTGAATTACCGCCACGTTCTGTTCAGTAAACCAGCGTTTAAACTGGATGCTTAGATGGATATGTCTCAGATATTTATTTTCTTTTAAACTGCACATTGCTCCACTTTTAGCGTTTCTTTTCTCTCCACATGTTGAATTTGAGGCTGTTTGAACGACAATATTTCAAAAACTATTAAACATGAAAGTCTGAAATGTTCACTGTCAGTCATCATCATGTCATCGATTGAGAATCTGAAATACTGGACACGCAGATAAAATAATATCTGATAATGGGTGAGTTTAATTATATTTTTTAAATGACAGCAGGTCAGTGTGATTTTTTAATGTCTCAGAAAGTATTTTATATATCAAGTTAAATTGTTTTGATCATTTGACCTATAATGACCCATAAATACATTATCCTAACGTACAGCTTTTTAAATGGTGTTATTATTATTATTATTATCCTCTGCATATTTTAACCTGTTTACACTGTTTATTATGTAAATTTGAATATTCTCAAGTGATTAATTTTCTCTCACTTTGTCTCACTTGAAATTCATTTTCATTGTTAAAAATCTTTATATTGTCGTCTGTTTATGCTGTTTTATGTACATATGATGCATATAATGAACTTTTACTGCTTCTTTTGCACTTCTGGTGAGACGTAAAACTGCATTTCATTGTTTTGGTAATAAAGTTTAATCTAAACTTAATATTAAGCAAACATCTGCAATTACAATTTCCCACAAGTTTGTGTTGATCTACTGACTGACTTTAGAGGTCGACTGATGAGTTTTTTGTTTCTTTTCCAGGGCTGACACCAATTATCAGTAACGAAGGAAGCCAAAAAGGGATATTTGAATTTGTATTTGCATTAAAATTAAAAATCCTGGAGTCAGAATTTATGAAACAAATGTTTTGCACTTGTTCAATTTTTAAAAAAAGGACATTTCCACATGCATCCTTTAGTGTTGATTGAAGATTCTCGCTTTTGTGGAGCTACAGCAAGAAGCTACTTGCCACAAATGACAACTTTTCCACCAGGACGGAGCTCTGAACACTGACAGACTTCACAGCTGCAGCGTTGGAGCGTTAAAAAGAAATGAAATAAAAAAACATAAACAGGAATGCGAGCGACCATCGTGTCAGCACATGTTGCCTGAAAACAATTTAGACTTTCTCTGCGCTCCGATCAGCTGCTCGGCTTTTGTCCCTCCCCTCCCGGTGACATCACCTGTTTGTGCATTTTAGCAAAGCTGCCAGAAACTCAGGAAAACCACAAACATCTGCGAATCCCCTCTAAATGTAAATCCGAACTCTGCAAATGTGCAATAAATAACCACAAAACAGCGAGCGGCCAGATGCTGTCGCTCGCGGATAAACTTCCTGCGAGGATTTCTCTGCAGGATCTGCGCTGAGTTTGTCTACGTTCTGACATTAATTTTTGCTCTGAAGTCTGCGTGAGTCCCTCCGGAGAGTCTGCAGACATGTGGACTCACAGAAAAGCTGCATAATAGCGTTAAAAAGCCCACATCTGAGCCTTCATGCACCTGATGGTTCGACAGTGTTGCTGCAGACATGTTGGTATTAAGACCCGATCTAAAGGAATGAGAGTTCATATATCACTCACTGTGAGTCATTTTGATTGTATTTATTGACCTATTTTTGAAACAAAGCCCATTAGAAAGAAGATTTACTTTAAATTTAACCACTTTTTTAGGAGTTATTCCATCTCAAATCTTCACTTCCTTTCTGCTCGACCATCTCTGATCACTTTAAACCTTTAAAATCATAAACTGTGGCTATTTAGGATGCTAACTACGTCCACATATCAAGTACTAGCAGAAATTTGGTTTCTTAAATGGCCCCTTTTGGCAATTTTTTTCCACATATTGAAATTTGAGGCTGTTTGAACGACAACATCTGAGGAACTATTAATGATAAAAGTCTGAAATTTGTTGTTTCTAATCGGGACATTGGAAAGAATCTGTAAATGTGTTTGATTATGGATGAGTGAGAATGTGTATTTGAGCACATCAACAAAAAAATATTAAAGAAGTCAACTAGTTGACTGAACCACATGTAGCTGCAGGTCACAAAAATACAAAATAAAACACACAAAATACTTTAAATATGAAATAATTGGTTAAACAAATGACCAAAATAAAAAGTTATTTGGTTAAACTTTCAGCACCGATTGAGCAGGATTAATAAATTGCACCACAAAAACATCGATAGTCGATAGTTTCATCCAAGTAGAAGTGAGTTCTGGAAGTTTAAAATGGTTTTCCAAATATAACTAAGCAACTATAAATACATTTTTAATCTCCGGACCACAAACCGTAGTTAGGAGGAGACTTGTCATGTAGTTTTGTGTAATTTATTTGGGAATTATCACCGCTGTTGGTCATTCTGATTGTTTTCATGCCTCACCATGTACTTAATGCTAACCCAGTGTACTTATGAGAGCAAGACTTTGGCAGTAAATTTATTCCCATGATCATTGTGTAAACCATATTTTAAAAACTTCAGGCACACGGAGCAGAAGTTGTTCTGATGATTTGAGATGGAAACCAGCCCGCAGGCGATGATTTTAATGCCGCACAACAACGAAAAACTCACAAACAAATCAATTTACATGCATAAAGTAAAATAAATGAGCATAAAGGAACGGTCTGGCTTTAAATAGAGAGACGGAGAGGAGCAGGCAGGGCGACCAGGCTGAACTCTCTGCACTGCGCTGAGGTTGAAGCTCTAAATGGCTCAGCAGGGACCGGTGGTTCCTGCGAGATGGACTTTGCGGTTTCGAAACTCGCCGCGACCGAGTGCCACCCACCACCTTCCCCAGCAGAATGCACTTCCAGCAGTCTGGCTCCGAGGACTCACGGCTTGGCAGCGGAGTCCTCGTCTAGTGATACCTTCATCTGGTCTCCACAACGGGCTTTTTATAAGCCATGGAGGGAGCAGGCTGGGACTTAATGAAACTGAACCTTGTGT
>NW_007578700.1:284717-290086 GCF_000690725.1 Stegastes partitus
CTGGGATAGACTCCAGCCCCCCATGACCCTGGTAGATAATGGATGGATGGATGTTTAATTTTTGTTCTACTTTTGCCTGTGAAGCATTTGAATAACCTCTATATGGGATAAAGTTCTACGTAGATGCAGTTTCTTGCTTTAACTACTCGCTTTAGTCACTCTTGTGGTGTTTCCATTTGCTTTTCTGCGTATCATCGGTAGCAATCAACAAATCTGCACATGTACAGGTGGACAAACAGAAGAATTCTCCTCATTATTCCATTTAAACTTAACAGACCCTGCTTATTTTGATCAAAATAAAACCTTGAAAACCACAATCGTCTTGTCAGAATCACTACAACCGTGTCCGATGAGCTGCATTCTGACATCCCAGAGTTCTGACGTCAACGTAGCCGAAGAATCAGGAGGCAAACTTTATAAATTAATGCCGTCACATCCTTCTGAGAGCGAAGTCCAACCTTTAAAAAAAGACGGCGAGCGCGCAGGGCTTATGGAATAATGTTCAGCTTTGCATTCAAAAGATTTCTCCTCCATCTTTTCAAGTCTCGCAGGAAAATTCTGCACAGAGCGAACGCCGACTTGGAGCCCTCTGAACACTCAAACGGATATTTCTGTCCGACTAATCTCACCGACAAATATGCAGGAAATCACCAGCTGCGAGAATGACACATTCACCGACTACTGAACGCCCAGAAAGTGTGACATTTACATTTGATGGTTTTCAATTGCAGAAGTGGAGGGGCGTGTGGAAAAGAATAAAGGTTTATTTTAAGTGCAAATGCCAGCGATGTACACCCGTGAAAAGGTTCTTTTTTTCTGCGTAACCACCACTGATGTCTGCGGATGTGTGCGTCTGCCGGGACTGAACATGTCACTATGTGGGAGTGCACAGAGTGTCCGGACACACAACGTTGCTGTGCGATTACATGCTGGTGTCATTTGTTGCACTGTTTCGTTTCCGCTTTGATTCTTTCAGGAGGAGCGTGCTCGGCGCAACGAGGCAGGACAACCGAGTAACCTCCATCTGCCGGCAGCGGCGACGCATTAAGAAGCATCACCTGCTCGTGAGTTAATATTAATAAGTGTTGCTTTCTGTCCCGCTTTAAAGGGGCCATTGAATATGTGCATGATTTACAGGCTCGCATCTGGTTGGAGTTCAAATGTCATCTGTCTGAGCTGCTGCTGTGAAAAAGTCTGAAGAATACCAATTACCCAGGGACGCCAAGCGTGCATCCAAACCCATCCGAGAGTTGGAGGAATATTTAGCTCTGAACCGAAAACATCAACCTGCTACTGGCACTTCGTTTAAATTCAGTTCAGCCACCGATCTTTTACAGATCCAACCATTCCCTTTGAGCAGCTCTTTGGTGGCAAAAGAAGAAGAAGAAGCCTCTGACAGAACCAGACTCAGGGAGGGAGGATATCTGCCTCAGCTGGTTGGGTTTGGGTCGAGTGGAGCACGCTTGGAGTTTGTTTGCATCTCATGCATTTGGTTGAAACGATCAAACACTCTGTTAAACTATTCTTCTTTTGGATATTGGTGAAGTGTCTATCATCAGTAGATGGTTTTATTTATCGCTTAGGCCTCGTCATAGCTGCAATACAAGTAGTCACCAGGACATAAAAACTACATGTATAGAAACAGCAAGTAAGGAGTGACTTTGGACTGAAATAAGGTTTAAAAGTGTTTCGTTTTTTTTTCGTCACAGATTTGACTTAGAAACAAGACAGTAAAGACGAGACTGACTTGTTTTCAAAGACCTCCAGCAGAACCAGACTCAGGAAGGTCAGATATCTGCCTCGACTGGTCACGGTGAGGGTAGAGGGCAGCCAGAAGAGTATAGCAGACAGAGAGACAAACACAAGAGGCACTAGATCAGGGGTGTCCAATCCTGGTCCTGGAGGGCCACAGTCCTGCATGTTTTAGATGTTTCCCTCTTCCAACACACCTGATTCAAATGATCAGGATCGTTATCAGGCTTCTGCAGAGCTTGATGATGAGCTGATCATTTGAATCAGGTGTGTTGGAAACATCTAAAACATGCAGGACTGTGGCCCTCCAGGACCAGGATTGGACACCCCTGCACCAGATGAACGACTTTACAAAATGTTATGGTTATTCTGTTCGGTCATCAGGAACCGGTTCCAGTGTGGAAGTGGTTCAAGGAATCAGATTCTGTTGGAATCATTAAGAAAGTCATGATAGATATCACAACATTCAATTAAAATGTAAATCTATCTCAGTGCTTCTTTTCCAAGAAGCAAGGAACGCTCCCACAACACTGGCTAACAAATTCTAACTACATGTCAACATTTTAATGTATAAAGAACATTTTGGGGATATTTATCCTTTCAAATGATGTTCCTGTCGTGTAAAAAGTTAACTAAGAACCACATTTTAGCTGCAACCTTCAGAGGACGATTGTAGGACGTTGCTCTGTTGATGAAACCAACACTCAACTAAATATTTCAGATTAGCAAAGGCAGAACATCGCAACAATCTGGGGACGTTTCTGTTGAGAACGTTCTTCGATAAAACGCTCTCAAAATGTTGGATAAGAACAAAGGAAGGGAATTCTCAAACCATCTTTCGAGGACTTTATCCTGACTTTAGAGAGAACACCCTGGGAATTAAAAGAACCGTTTCTGCTGAAAACATTACTCGAACTCTGCAGGACCTTCTCACAACAAAAGGTTCTAGCTGGGTTCGGTGCAGCTTGATAGACAGAAATGGGCAATAGTCAAGGAAGAACTCTTTACCGAAGTCAAAGTATTATTTTCACTCTGCAAAAGTCCTGCAGTGAAAATGTGACTTGAAGTAAATAAATGAGGAAAATGTACCATGATGTGAAAAGTAGAAAAGTGGCTATAATAGAACATGTCACTAGATCAATATTACCTATTAATTAAAATATAAAAGCAGGCTTCTACTGTTGTGCTAACTGCAACCAACTCCAACTCACAGAATCAGGAGTCGAGAAATGTCAAGAACCAGAATCAGAATCGCTAAAATACAAACGGCACTCATTCCTGGTGGCAGCGTTTCCAAAGTCTGTTACAGTTTTCCGTCCAGACCAGTGCAGTGAACTGACTGGCTGGCTTCTCGCTTGGTGCCCTGTCGCGCGGCCAAAAGTCCAAATCCTACGCTCCACTGCCAAGCGACAACTACAACAACAACAATAAATTTCAAGGCAACACCTTAAGAAACCTCCAACTTGCAGCGTCCAATCAAGCGCGTTAATCATCCGCCGATTAACCACCTCGACCTCACATTTGGCTGCGCTTTGTAAACGCCAGTCTTCTGTCTGCGCTGGCAGGAGGAAAAAGCTGCAGATTCATCCAAGCGAACGTTATTCCTATGGAGAGAGCGAGCTGCAGGAAGTTGCCATGGAGGAGGACATCTGGCCTGGAGAATGGATGGATGAATACGTGAATGAGCGCGCGGACGGACAGATGGATAATGGCCCCTCTATATGAATCTATTCCCAGCACAGACTGGAGGAAAATATGGATGAGCATCTGGGACCTTTGGGTTTACCATTTACCAACATTTCTAAAAGCCACAAAACCTCGGAATTGGTCAAAAGGGGAATATTGGCACCGTCGGATGTATTTTCGGCGCTTTTCTGGCGACATTTTCCATTTCTGACAGTTTGTTACGTCCTATTAACTGGTTGCACGCTTCGATTAACGCGATGCATTTGGTGCATAAAACAAGCGTGATGATAAAATAATGAAAGTCTGTTTAAACCGTCCACGCACATCTGTTCTATTGTGCCTTCTCTGCGTTGTGTCGCTGTGGCCATGCGTGCATGTGTGTGTCCTTCTGATGATCTTTAGCCTTCTGTGGAGCGCACTGTATTACCCTTGGCATGAGATGTGTTATATAAATAAACTTTAGCTTTAATGCCGCGGCTGTAAGTCATCGCGTCTGCCCGTGAAAACATTCTCAAACTAAAAGCAGGGCCGAAGCACAAACGCTCGTAAGCACCTTCACTTGCACAGACGAAAGCACGTGGCGCTTTAAAGCTTTCATATCCAAGTCCACTCGTGAATGTTCCCCAAACAGCTCTGGCTTATGTATGTACATACAACCAGGCCACACTTGGCATTTATAGCTTTAATCCTAACCCTCTTTCTCTCCCCCCACCACCACCATCATTGTCTTTCAGCTGGTTGCAATAGACACTATGAATGCTGAGATTTACTTCCATTTGGCTGAAGGTTTACAACTGGATTAAAATACAGTCAAAACACAATCTGCACGGGTGATGGACTGATTTAACCCTTAGATTCTCTCTGACTTCTGGACGCTCTGGAGTGCCCTGTTTTCATAAATTGATTTAAATTATATCCATTTTTTATGATTGCAACATCTAGAACAATTACTAGGTGTTAGTAAAATATAGATTAGTGACATGAGTAGGGCTGGAATCAAACCTACTTTTAAACCAATTAGCGTTTTTTTCAGTTTTTACTTGAACTGAATGAATAACTGCACCCTACCTGCTAGCCTTATTAGCCTAAATTATCATAAATAAGCATAAACGGCTAGTATTCGCAGCACATGAAATCCCTTTAACCTTTTTATTTTGTAATAAAAGTATAAACTGTGAACAGACAGATGTGTACCTGCCCAAATTCTTATGAATTCTGGAAGTAGATCTGTATTAACTGTTGTTCCTAACGCAGAAAAAAAAAAATATTGATGAACATAACACACAAATTAGCTGCTGTTTTTGCATGATCTGCCATCTGTCTTCAAATTTTTGGCCATCGAACTTCTTTGACATGATGTCAGCTAGTTTGACACCTGATTTGGACGTTGGTAGTCCAAACCCACACATATGGACCTCCTCAACGTTCCAGTTAGCTTAGTAGGTGCATTAACATCCATTCCGATCACTGACAAACAAAAATGAACCCAGGTAAGGTTGTTATCTCTTGCAATCGTGTGAAGAAATCCATGCAAAATCTCCAGTGGCATTATCACCCTGGAAATGTATGAAATCGAGCTGTATAACAGGTGTTGAATGTAAGAACAGGGTGTTTATTTTGACCCTGAGTTAGTCTGACTCACTGAACGTAGACTGAGGGTATAAGCCTGCTATCGAAATCAACTTTACTACACGAAACAACAACAACACCAGGGAAGCATCCACAGAAGATCTGGATCATGCACTAAAACAACTACCCCGCTGGTCGAAGTCGCACCCTTCGCTTCGCTCAATCAAGGACGATTGTGATTGGGTTAAAGAATGTACCATCATGTACTCAAGTGAGACTAACCCATAGCTAACCCTAACCACCATCCTACTCTAACCAGGTAGCTTTGGTGCCTAAATGTACCCAATCACCAACCGGAAAAC
>NW_007578701.1:0-114752 GCF_000690725.1 Stegastes partitus
GTGCTCGGACCCTAATTAAGTAGAGGAAAGACTGAGACATAATGACAATACAAGCAACAGCATTTCCAAGCGAGACACAGAAATAGAAGGAGAGCCCAGTGGGAAAAATGGTTAAGAAGCAAGGAAGGGAGGAGGAGAAGTGCCCTGTTAGGGAGAGATTAGTGTCATAATCCTCTGGAATCATCCTCCATCCAGCCTATTTATTACTGACTGTCTGATGTGTTTCAGTTAACACATACAGAGAAACCCTCTGAGCCAAACCCTGCAGAAAACACACACTCATGCGGAGCATTAGACCTGACAAACAGTAAATGGGTAAAAATCACTCCCATTAAGAGCAAGGTCAATGCACGGTCACAAACAAACCCACGCTCGCCACACTAACAGCTGGTCATGTTTCACAGGGTTAAAAGTTCTTCTTGGACGATGTGGGATTACATGTGATGGCAGGGTGCAACATTTGTCCTCTGAGCTCCAAGACTAATAGCATGAGGTCAGATCATCATGAGGTCAGATCATGCTCAGTGATGGTCAGCAATTGTCATAAAACATCCTGAAGCCTGGATTCCTGTCCCTCCACTTCAGCATCACACTTTATCCGATGTTAACAAGGTAATCTGAGGAAATATCCTATTTAAAGCGCAGGCAAAGGGAGCTGCTGCAGGAGACTGGAGGATAATCTGACACAAAAATTACAAGCTCATTCACAACTGCTGGTTGCCTGTCACTTCCACAGACAGTTATAATAATATATTAGTTTTCATATTATACTAGCTGTACTTCAGTGTCATACGAGTAGAAAGACAATGCTCTAATTACAGTTTTAAACAAGATGCAAATGAGTAAAAATGTTTTTCTTGTTGTGTGTTTGTCAAAGATCAAAAGTTAACAGGACATAAATGTGGCCCAATCTGTTTGCCATCAGTTACATTGAGGTAAATACATTTCTGACACACTTCTGTGCAACTTAATAATAATAACTGAGTGATATATTTAGACATTTTTGTTAAAATGAAGGGACAGGATTACATTTTACAAGTTAGTTTTTAATGGTGACATAACGCTGAGATTTCAACTTTACAAAAAGATGAACAACAAAAAAAACTTTAATTTCATAGCAGAGTGAAGGATAG
This sequence comes from Stegastes partitus, assembly GCF_000690725.1. Classification (NCBI taxonomy): domain Eukaryota; kingdom Metazoa; phylum Chordata; class Actinopteri; family Pomacentridae; genus Stegastes; species Stegastes partitus. The sequence goes on from NW_007578701.1 coordinate 1,134, forward strand.
TGAAAGCATGAGAGCAGCATGAGAGTTTGGCTTTATATGGTCTGAATAAGATATCTTGTGGGATAGATAGGGATGGGATACTCTGGGTTCATTGACTTACCTTGGAGATCTCTCCGTCGTGTCCCTCTAAGGTCACGAGACACTGATGTGTGGTTGTACTGAACACACGCGCTGTACCTGAAAGGGACAGGAACAGACCAGGTTTTTGCTGTACATGAATTGTACTTTTTACTTGAGAAAAAGCTGATTTGTGACATTAAATCAGAGTGCGCACAGCAAGTAAACAATCAGGAGGCATCTGAAAAAAGTTACATTTATATTGAACCCTTTGCATCTGAGAAAATCTGAGTGAAATTTAATTGCCAAAATGGTGATGATATTAATTTATATTTATTACTGAGGTCATAGTAGGTGGTGGTGTACTGGACTGCACTGCATTGGAAAGTGTAGTCTAATATTTTCCGCATCTCCATGTATGTTTATGGAGTGGACAAAATATTAGAAACACTTTCATGTACATTTGTCCAACACACTAAAACCATCAACTATGACCTCAATAATAAACATAGAGTAGAACCATCACCTTTTGAATAAAGTCAACAGAAATAAAAAAAATTTTAAAAACCTAACTGCTTTATGACAGTAGAACCTATAGCAGAGTTGTTATTGGATTGCTTTGGATTTCATAGGTTTACAGGTGGATAGTAGATGTTAGTGTGTATGTATATCTACTGTTGTAACTGTAAAAATGATGTAACCTTTTCAGCAAATGAATGAATTATTAGTCTCACCGTCAGCAGAGGCAGCAGCAATGAGCTGACCACTTAAATCAAAACAGACATCCAACACCTCTTCTTTGTGTCCAACTAGGGTGGCCACACACTTCCCATTGCCAGCCTCCCACAACTGAAAAATACATTTCCAACATAAGAATGAACTCATAACTACACATGCAGACAGGGAGGAATAGCACAAGTGCAATAACTGAAACAACATACATGTGGACACACGCGGCGACACAAGTCTCATAAAGTATGCTGTTTGAAGTGGCTCTATTTTAGCCATCTCCCCAGGATAAGTGCAGTGAGGTGGATAATTCTTACTAGTGAGCATGACTCATCGTGGCATAATTAAAGAATTAGGATTTAATTTTTGTCCTTGAAACGATGATAGAGACAGAAGGTGGAGAAGAGATGAAAAATGGGAAATGGAGGAGAGCGAATGCGAATGACAAGAGCCATCGATCACAAATATCCAAGCTTTGCAATAGTTTAAAATGCTACATTAATGAGTATTATACAGCTATAGCGGTAGGAAACTAACATCATTTCACGACGAAGAGAACTTTTAGTAAAATAAAAAAATTAAAACACACACACCAATCTAAACATTTTTTTAAGTCACTGGGCTGATAATGGCTCACCTTGCAAGTTTTGTCCATGGAACCTGTGACAATGAGGGAGCAATCCCAGTTAAATTGAACATTGCTTATTTCTCCTGTGTGACCAATCAGAGTGTGAACACGTCTAAGAAAAAACAGAAAAAGCAGCAATTAATCAGTTATGCAGTCTTGTATGCCAAATCTACAGGTGTAATCCAAGCACTATGGAGTATAAATTATGACACATGCATAAGTCAGTGCAGACATTGCTGTAACAATGGAGATGTATGACCTTCCTGAAGCAACATCCCATACAGCAACTGTGTGGTCGAAAGAGCCAGTGACAAGCTGATTGCCCACTGTGTTAAAGCACAGGGACAGGACCTCTGCAGTGTGACCCTGGATGGGATAAAAGAGAGAGCATAATCCCTCACTGTCTCATTTCCTTTCTTTGTCATAGTCTATCTTTTTTTTCTCTCGCTGTCTCCCATCTATGTATGAAAATGCACATGTTAAAATGCAACTATTATTTTTTTTTCAAATAAACAACCAGAGATTAGCCATGAAGGTAGATTTTAAATACTTGAAATTGCTTTTTATTAAGAGCACACAGTTAAGATTCTGCTTTCAATTGACTGCTGTCAGCGTGACTGATTCTTTATAGTGAGAGATACTAAAAGAACTGAGAGAGCTTCAGAGAGCTGCTCTGCACTGAGCCAGTTAACCAGCAAGTCACACTATGGACCCACGTGCAGTCTGCACATCAAAGAGGACTCACTATTCCCACATGAGTGGGTTATCAGTGCCTTATTAAAGAGTTGAAGCTACATTCCCCATCAGATCATTTTGGATATGTGAAGTGGTAAAAATGGTGGCCATTGACAGCAGTTAACAATATTAGCAATAATTACTTTCATAAGTCGATTAAAAGCTAATTAAAGCAAAAATGAATGAATGGATGTGGGTCACAATACCAGGAAAAAAAGCAAGAGACACAAAAGGATGAAGTAAGTAAAGTTAACACACAGCCAGAGTGGCCACCTCCTCCCCATTCTCCACATCCCACAGCTTGGCAGTGGTGTCCATGCTGCCTGTGGCCACCAGCGTACTCTGAGGGTTGAACGCCAGGCACACCTACACAATACAAAAGTCTCTGTTACTTGTGGTGTATTCTGCTACAAAGGCAGAGTTGTATTTATTATCTAAGCACTACATATAATACCAAAGTACAACCATTAAACTATGTAGTTTAAATGCTTCGTTAGCCTTGGGCCCTTCTGTGTACAGATGTGCATAAATACTGTCTATATGCAGAAGTGTACAGCATATGAAGGAACAACTGACTAAAAACTAACAGTAATCAAATACGTTTAAGTTAAAACAGATCGTGATACATACTATTTCTGCCATGTGTCCCCGGAAAGTATGAAAACATTTGCCAGTCTCAGCACACCACAGTTTGCAGGTCTTATCAAAAGAGCCCGTGGCAATCTTGTCTCTAAGTTCATAATGAGGAAATAAAGCAAGAAAAGTCAATTTTAAGATTAAGCACTCCTTTGAATGTCAAATAGAGGTACCCAATTCTCACATGCCATGAAACATTTTGCAGAAACAGCTCATTACCCATAGGGGTTGTTGAATGCAATTGCATAAACCACATTTCTGTGGCCCTCTAGCATGTGCAGCTCAGTGCCTGAGGCTGTGTCCCAAACTCTGCATGTTCTGTCATAACTCCCAGTTATAAACCTGCAGAGTGTGAGACAGAGGAGTAAAAACTATGAAACAAACAAAGAAAACTTTTCCTAAACTCCCAAGTGCTAGAAGATTGTATGTTGGCAAACTCACCTTGACCCAGATTTGTCAAATGCAACATTTGTCAGTGGCAGTATGTGTGCTTTAAGCTCCTGCAGAAAAAAAAGACAGATTGAAAAATATACCCTCTAAGGAAATATACCTTTTGGCTTTACTCATCTTTTAAATGACCAGTGTAATTTCCATGAATATAATTAATTTGACTTTGATGTAATGAGAAGATCTGTCCCCTCTGACCTGCAGGAAGGAATCTCCGCAGATTAAGAAACAGATTACAGAAATCAATATGCTCTCATCTCCAGCTATTTAACTAACCCTGACCTCTATCTATCTGCATTTCATGTGTTCATTAACGCACTAAGATACACATGAAGCACCTTTTGTTACTATGTTATTAGACTTTTGGTGCTTGTCTTCTATTTCAAAGACTTGGTAACCAAGCCACTGCTGCTCTCTAGTGCCTTCTTGGAGCATTGACAACTAATTTCACAGCCTAAACGTGCCCCCTGCCTTCGCCCTTAAGTCAGCTGGGATAGGCTCCAGCCCCCCCGCGACCCTAGTGAGGATGAAGTGGTGTATAGATAATGGATGGATAGATTTAACTTAACCTTAATTTAACTGCATCAAAATGGCATGTCACAGCTGGTGTGCTGATTTGTTTAATATTGTCCAGTAATATATATATATATATACACAAGTGTTTTGTCCGACCTTGCAGAAACAGAACCTGTGGTGGTTCTGTTGGCCCTGTTTCTGCTGAAGTCGAAGGACCAGTTGTTTGACCTGTTCAGCCCGGGATTCTGTGACCAGAGGCTCCGATTGCCTGATTTGTGCCACCAACTCATCTGGATTTGTCCTACAAGGCAGGGAAATTCGAATTTTCCACAAATTTCAAACAGATTGACGGCAATAATTTAAAAAGTAGTGACATGGAAAATATAAAATCTCAAAGTCTCAAATTATTTAAGCTTGAGATGATCTGTTTTATATGACAAACACCATAACAACCAATAAATTCACTTACCTTTTTACCTAAGTACAGTTAATGAGCATAGAAAACACTCCTCTTGTTAGATTTGAGCACAATTTTGAGTGTAAGATTAACCTGAACTGATCAACATTATTAGTTTCAATTAAAATGTAACTTGTAGTGGTAAACAACATCTATTTTTTTAAAAATGTCAAGACCAATGGTACTAAGGAACTTTACTGCACTATAACCTAATACTACATGCAACATACAAGGTTGGTTAAATGGTGTAAAGGGTGTTTGCAAGCACTAAGTTTTTAACATAACAGAAAAGCAAAAATACAGGTCAGAGCAGTTTTATGAAGAACACCTTTATTCAAAGACCTCATGTTGAGTGCTGAGGCCAAAGAGAACTATTTGGAGGTATGTCTGACCAGCTTAGTAAATAAAATGAAAGCATTTTCTTGAGCTAAAAAGCAACAACACTCCTACAGAGGGTTTTTATGAAATCCAACAGTTGTCAGTAAACCAGAGTGATGTCAGGTGTCGAACTTTAGCCTCATTATAATATACAACTCACGTACTCCGGAGTCAAATCCAGAAGGTCGATGGATTTGGTCCTCAAATATCCTCCTTTCTCGTATTCCAAGATGATACCTGATAGCAGAAAAACGAATTAAAAACCAGGAAAATGCAGCAGTGTCGCCGGTTTTGAAGACTATCTGTCCTTTAACTCAGCTACCCAGCGTTGAGCTTTGGAACTAAGCTAGCTAGCTAACAAAGACAAACGTTAGGCTATAGCAAGTTAATATACATTCCTGTACAAAAGTGTCACATTCTTGTGAAGAGAAGTACAACTGCGGCGAAGTGACTTATTTTATTTTACCTGGAGGATAATATCTGAGAAGAAAGCGCTTGAGTTTCATGTTAACATGTATTGAAGTCTCGACTCATCACAGATCAACAAACAGTTGCTGGGCGACCGGAGCGCGTGCGCTATCCACGCATGCGTAGTAGAAACATAAACAAACTACATGAGCGACGGGTTGTGTGATGTTTAGGGTAAATGCAGATGTTGGCGTGTCAATCACTTCTGCTATACTTTTATATACTGTGGCATTAGACGAGGAACTCCAATATGGAAAAACAACAATCAATCAATCAATTAATCAATCAATCAATAAAAAAAACTTCTGTTTCACTTTTGCTCTTTACGCCGACAAAAGCCACTTTTTCCTTGATGACACCGTGAGTTGTAAAAAGCGGCGTTCAATGACCACAGACAGCTTTGTGCTTCTTGTGGCTGATTGCAAAGTGTCAGAAACGCCCTTTTTACACTCCACTGTGTCCTGACAGTGTGCATGCCGCATTTACACAGTTATTTAACAAAAGTATTTGAGAAGTAATCATTTATTTCCCTTTGGGCTTTCAATAACCACAACTTTTTTTTTACCGTTAATACACCTCCTTCACTAACCATAATCACGTGTGTTTCACTTAGTTTCCGCGAAACTTTATACTATTCAACAGCATCGCAAATACTTCAATAATCTTCACAGGGAACAGTTGCTTAAATATGTGAAAATTGTAAAAATGTTTATTAGAATAAAAGAACACATTAGGGCGCATTATTTCACCTGTACTTTCTCCGTGATCAGCTGACACTGAACGACACTATTCCCACTTTCTCTCAGTTGGTGGACTGGCAGATGGGTGACAGGACCTTGGTCTGTCATGGACATCCAGCTACACAGTTCCTTATCTTCCTACAGAGGTTGTATAATTTAACAACTTAGACTGTCTTAAACAACTGTTAAAAAGCAACTTCGCTGTAAGAATTTTTCAAGTTTTAATTGTGATAGAGTATTGACAGAGGTTCCCATAATCTACCTCTAGCAGCCGAATTTTGGTTGCCTTCTAAATTATTGTTATTTTTTCCTGAATTTGAGTTTTACAAGGTTTTTTTTACGAGTACTTACTGATGTATAGATGCTTAACTGAGGAATGCACAGGAATAAACTGCATGGCTTTCTCATGACAAAATCAAACCAACAGCTTTAAATGCTTGGGAATCAAGGCAATTTCTAGAATCCTATCTCTTAATAGTTTGGAATGTTTCTAGTTGAGCAAATGGTGAATAAAATAATCATAGGCTAATGTTTTTATGGGTTAAATTGCTGCTTTGTACAGCTGTTTCCATGATTTTTATATGCAATTTTGTCATAAATTACTACCTACTAATAGTTCTGCGTTTATGCTCTTACCTGCACATTCCCATGATCAGTCTGTCTGCCTCTGTAACAATAGGATATACCACTTCTCAGATCAAAGTCTACTGCCGCTCATAAACTCTGACGAAGGCACGTGCAGATCGTAAAGATGATGTATTTATATTCTGGTGACTGATGTGTACTGATAGCTTCAAAGAAGCTCAAAGCGCTCCAGGTAGTCAGACTGTATAGACCAAGGTGCTCAGGTAGCTTTCCTACAAGTAAAAAACCAAACAGGACCTGTAGTCATTTCTGCTGAAGTAAAAGCATGGGCTGCTGGACCAAGCTGAAGTCATCTGAGTGGGCTTATCCCACCACAATCCTGTCACTCTATGGGTTTTTTGCTAACTGCAGAGTAGCAGAGCCCTTCCTGACACCATACCTAATTGGACCACACAAGAACATCTCTGAAGAAGTGGTAAGGATTAAAGTCACATGTGTTCTGCTATATACACTGTTATTTTGCAGTCTGTTTTGTCTGTTCAAACTGCTCCTGATTGATAGTGAGATATGCACGCCACTTGCAAGAGACAGAAATCTGATCAGAAGTCCTGATCTCTGGCACTTGTTGTTCCCCACAGGTGACCAACTACCTGTTTCCTGTCTGGACATATTCCTACCTGGCTTTCCTTTTCCCTGTTTTCCTCCTGACTGACTTCCTGAGGTATAAGCCAATTATAATGATACAGGGGCTGTTTCTCGTCACCAACTATGTTTTGCTCTGCTTTGCCCCGGGTGTTCCTGCTATGACCGTCCTGCAGGTCAGTTGAAACTTTTTTCCTTTTTTTTTTCTGATAGCAATAATTGATCATGAATAGAAAATACGTGGCTGATGTAACATTTCTCTTTTATTCAGTAGTGGATTTGGTGTTGTCGCCTTGACATAACATGGAAAAAAAGCAGAAATGTGTTATTCTCTAATCTTGTTTTTTAGGTATGTTACTTGTCTTGCTGCAGCATTGACATGTGCAAAAATATGAGCCATTATTTGATCCATTATTGATATGGGGAGAAAAAAAAAGGCTTCATCATTATTTCCATCTCTTTAAAACTGTTCCATCCAATCAACAGGTCAACTATGCAGTAGTGACTTCTACAGAAGTGGCTTACTTGTCCTACATTTACAGTGTGATTCCAAATGAGAATTACCAAAGAGCTACTGGTTACCTGCGCGGCGCCTTTTTAGCTGGATATACAACTGGTGCCAGCCTCGGCCAAGTGCTAATCTCCGTTGCAGGTAGGGCTTCGTAACCTGCAATTAATATGGAAAAAAAAAAGGTTAATCTTGCATCACCAGTTTTTCTCCACAGTAAGATAAAGAATACTCTGTAAGACAAAAAATTAAAGACCTCTGAATAGAAAAGTCTCAAAATCTGCCTTACTTAGATGCAAAACAAAATAAGTGCAAAGAAAATGATGAAGCAGCTGTATTGAAGTATGCTCAAAAAATGTGAACAAGCACTGATGAATTATCAACTCTTAATCAACAGGGGTGGACTACTTCTACATCAATGCTATCACTCTGGGGATCATGAGCATAGCATTTCTTATCACATTCTGGTTGCCAATGCCCCAAAGAAGCATGTTCTTCAAAGGGAAACAGGCTGCAGCTGTGGGTTTGCAGTCCCAGCAGGAGGGGCCACTGGAAGAGAATAGACTTGAGGATCGAGTGATGGATAAGGATGGAGCAGACTCATTGAAAGAGGAGATGGAGCATAATGGCAGTGCTGGCTGGTGTAGCAGGGAAAATGTGGCCACTGTGGGCCCTGTCCTTTGGCAAAGCTTTCGGGAGTCCTACTCTTCAAGGCATTTTCATTTTTATTGTATTCTGTTGATCCTAATCACACCCTAAAACTGAACATATAAAGACATGTATTTAACACATTGGCGTATTACTAACTGTGGTATCTTTCTATAATGTTTAACAGTGCAGTATTTTTAAATAGTAGAAGTAATCTCATAATTGCTATCATCATTATAATCTGTTGTAATTATTCTCACCACGCAGACATTTAATCTACTGGTCCCTGTGGTGGGCTCTGGCTACAGCTGGCTATGTGCAGGTCTTTAACTACATCCAGCTTATGTGGGACCATATAGAACCATCTGCCACCTCATCCATCTACAACGGAGGAGTAGAGGCTGTATGCTGTCTTGTAGGTAAGAATGACTTGGAGATGAGTTCTGTTTAGAAAAAAAAAACTGTCTGATTTAGTGTGTTTTGTGTACTTAAAGGGAAAATGTGGAAATGAATTTTTTAAAGAACAAAACCAAAATGAAATAACCCTACCTTCAGCTGTTGTTTGCGTGGCCAGAGTAAAACACCAAGTGAACCTATTAAAATGAGTCTTCTGAAAGTATTATCATGTAAATACAACAAGAAACTAATAAACTAAAAAGTAAGTTTTATAGTATTTAAAAAAAAATAAAAAATGCTGTGCACAAAAGCATGTGTAATGAAAGAATGAAAGTTGCTTTAGACCACTGATAGAAGCAGGGGATCAATGGATTTTACTACACTGACAACAGGAACCAGGAGTTCAGTTAAGACAGGGGTGGAACAAAAAGACTGCAGCCTGATTACATTATAAAAAGCAAAAATAACATTTAACGATGTCATTTAAAGCTGCTGTGTCTGATGGCACATAGACTTATAAAATCTTGCAATTAAAAGAAGAACAGCCATGCTGTTCCTGGTTCAATGGGGTACCACATTAAATGGAAAATGTGTATTGATTTTGAAGGCGAATTGCAGCTCCATGGTTCTTTTGGCTAAGGCTCACCTGGCTCAGCATGAGAAGAAGAAGAGTAATTGCTTCAATTAAGGAGACAGATTTAAACGGTAATGGCTTCTCTGATTATTGCTGATAGTTGATTCCAAGAGCCAGGAGAAAGTGGTTCATCATAATGGGCAGGTGCTGTGGAGGCCAGCAAAGGCATTTGTGTATATAAGATTCTGCTTAGAAGCCACACTTTATACCAGTGTTCAAGGAAAGAGATGTCAGCGTTAGGATTAATGAATGAATCAGGAAGTCACAACAACAAGGATGCAAAGACACAGTTGAAGTATCGTTCACTGGACTGACAGATTAATTGCTCCATTTGTCTCCTACATGGTCCAGGTGCTGCGGCGGCCTTCTCTGTGGGCCACATGAAGGTCAGCTGGGCTGTTTGGGGAGAGTTGGCATTAGGGTTGTTTTCAGCTGTGGCGACTGGGGCTGTGTTTCTGATGGTATTTACCAGCAGTATCTGGGTATGCTATGCTGGTTATGTGATATTCAAATCCTGCTACATGCTTCTCTTCACCATCACAGCGTAAGTACATGACTAAACTCCTCCAGTCATATTTCGAAGAAAAAAATGATCATCACAAATTTCCATAATTTAAGCTGACTTGTTCAAAATGTTCTTATCTATGTGACCCACAGTTCAAAGTCCAATTAACTGACAAAGACATACAGACAAAAGCAGAAAATATTCATGTGAAAGCTGCTGATTACTGTTTCTCATCTCTCTGGCATCTATAGCTTGGTGCTCTCATAATTATAAGCACTTTGTCACTGCAGATTTCAGATCGCATCCAACCTCTCTATGGAGTGCTATGCTTTGACATTTGGGATCAACTCTTTCGTGGCCGTCACACTCCAGACCATCATTACAGCTATTGTTGTTGATGAGACTGCACTGGGACTGGACATAGTGACACAGGTATGTTTGTGTACGTCTCTCTTTCTTTGATTTGATGGCAGGACACATGGATTTAACACTAATGAGCTGAATGTAAGCAACATGTTAGGACAGAGTGACACCTGGTGGTTATCATTAACTGTTGCATGCTGACATGTGTGATGCAGATTAATCCTTGGCATGAAAAAAAAAAGCTATGAATGACAGATATTTCTCTCTGCAGTTTATCATATATGGCAGCTACTATGCTGTCATCTCCCTGCTCTTTCTGATTCGAGGGACCTACACCGCCTTTGTAAATCACTGCTACCCTGAGCACACGGATGCCAAGGGACCAGAGTCCAAAGTGGAGGTGATCTCTGCTGAACGCTTTTGACCAATGTCCATGTTCCATTTGTTTATGGGGGAATAAAACAATCATGCTTAAACAGCATTACTGCCCTTTACAACTGGAATTTTATACGTTGTTATGTATCTAAAACGGAAGCCAATCAGCACTATAAAATGATGCATTTATTACTGATTAATATTAAAGAAAAAGTCCAGAGATTTGTCTGCTTGCCTCTTGCATTTATTATACGTGTGTGTCAGCTTGGTCTCGACCTTCGCCAAGAGTGTGCCGCACTTTGACCGGGTTGTTGATTGACGAACCGAGCTCAACGTGCAGACAACATCAGGTTTTTCCCACAAGGCAGGCAAAACAAACAGCGCTGCACACCGAGGAACCACTTGCACACACCTGAAACAGGTAGAAGATGGAGGCAGTGAAGAGGTGGAGGTCTGGATGGAGGTATCCCACAACTCTGCTGTGCACCTATGGATTTTTCAGCACAGTTAAACCGCTGGAGCCGTTTCTCATCCCATACTTGACAGGACCGGACAAGAATCTGACAGCTGAAGAGGTATAGAAGAAAAGATAGATGGCTTAAGAAAACCGTTGATCAGAAAAGAAAACTAAAATTGTTCGTAAATAACTAGTTTGGTGAATCACAAGCAACTTGGCAAACTGCAATATTTTTTATGAGGGGTAAAAATCCAATCATGATGATAAAACTTGATTTATTACTATGAAGCAATAAAGTTCCTGCTTTCCATTTGGTGGCTGATTTTGAATTATTTCTTCCACTATTGTGTTTCCTTCTCAGGTTAGCAATCAAATCTTCCCAGTGTGGACATACTCCTACCTGGCTGTGCTGGTGCCAGTGTTCCTACTGACCGACTGGCTGCGTTACAAGCCTGTCGTGGTGTTCCAGTCTGTTGTGCTCTTCATCACTACAGCACTGCTGCTGTGGACAGAAAGCGTGCTGGCCATGCAGGTCATGCAGTTCTTCTACGCGATGGTGACAGCCAGCGATGTGGCCTATTTCTCCTACATCTACAGGTCATGAACTGTAACTCAAGTCACAGGTTTGTATTTTGCATGTTTGCAACAGGTGTGACATTTTGATGATCTTATTTGTTACAGTGTGATAGATCTGAAGAGATACAGGAAGGCCACGTCCTACAGCCGCAGCATCCAGCTCCTGGGCTACACAGTGGGTTCTGTGCTGGGTCAGCTGCTCGTCAGCTTTGACCTCATGTCCTACAGCAACATCCTGGTGTTTACCCTGGTTCTCACCGCTATCGCTCTCCTCACTTCGTTCTTCCTGCCAATGCCACAGCACAGCATGTTCTTTCACCGGAGACATCTTAGACAGAAAACAGCAATGGAGGGAACCGAGAGGCACGGAGACGGGACTGTGGATGCAATGGAACGCTCAAGCAGATCAAACATCTCTTTGGAAGAAGTGGGAGGTGAAAAGGAGGGCAAAGGAGACATGGAGGATGATACAGAAAAAGGACTGGAGGAAAAAGGGCCTACGGCTGAGGACCTTGAGGGAACTGTTGGCGCAGAGACCTGCAGCCAAGTCCTCCTGCAGCTTTGGAGAGATTTCCGTCAGTGCTATTCCTCCAGGCAGCTGCTCTACTGGTCAGTGTGGTGGGCAATGGCCACTTGTGGCTATAACCAGACTGTCAACTATGTGCAGGTTTGTTGGGACGGCACCATAAACAAAAACATGAAAATTAAAAGCTAATTTAAACAGATTAGATTGCTTATCAGTGGGTTAACCAGTACTGGGCAAGAAGGTGAAGATGCCATAAAACTAATGATAAAACTTAGGCTGAAACTCCACCAGTCACCAAACAGGTAATGCATCACATGACGTACAGCTGCAGGCAACTCATCTAGTTTATTTGTATTCAGCCTTTATTGTGCCTATACAAAAGTGATCGGTACTTTCAAATCACCAAATAATCACTCTAATTTATTCAACGCAGGTGCTGTGGGAAAATGTGCAGCCTTCTCAGAACTTCAGCATTTACAACGGAGGCGTGGAGGCGGTGTCTCACCTGTTGAGTAAGCAACATCTGAAAGATTTTCCAGAGTGTGAATACAGGCGGGCTGCAAGGTGGCACAGTTGGTTAGCACTGTTGTCTCGCAGCAAGAAGGTCGCTGGTTCGCATCCCGGTGGGGGCACCGGAATTGGAATCTTTCTGCGTGGAGTTTGTATGTTCTCCCCGTGCAGCGTGGGTTCTCTCCGGGTTCTCCAGCTTCCTCCCACAAGTCCAAATTGGTGAATTGGTCCAAGTTGGAATTGGTTAATTGGTGATTCTAAATTGTCTGTAGGTGTGAGTGTGCTTGGTTGTCTGTCTCTAAGTGGCGACTGGCGACCTGTCCAGGGTGTCCCCTGTCTTTGCCCTAAGTCAGCTGGGATAGGCTCCAGCCCCCCCGTGACCCTAGTGAGGATTAAGCGGTGTACAGAAAATGGATGGATGGAGTTCATGTAGATTTAGAGGTCTTTACTTTGCTCAAACCAGTGGCACTACTTAGTCAAACTTTCTCCATGTATGAAAATCGGTAGCTTAATCTCATCCTGGGACACAGGGTCAATTCAACATGTTGGGACCCGTTATAGACTGGCGACCTGTTCAGGGTGTCCCTGTCTTTGCCCTAAGTCAGCTAGGATAGGCTCCAGCCCCCCCGCGACCCTAGTGAGGATTAAGCGGTGTATAGAGGATGGATGGATGAATGGATGAACACAGGCTAGAACTAAAACCCCAAAACAAAAACAGGTTTCTGGTGGTTGATATGAACTGTTCTCAGAGCCTAATCAGCTGTGCTATGTTGGGTTTTACAGGTGCAGCTACAGCGTATGGTATAGGCTTCACTGAGGTGAGATGGGAGCAGTGGGGAGAGCTGGCCCTGGGAGGTTTCTCAGGACTCGGAGCTGCAGCACTGTTCGTCATGACATTCATCGGCAACATCTGGGTCTGCTACTGTGGATACGTCATTTTTAAGAGTCTGTACATGCTGCTGATAACAATAGCCATGTAAGAGTGTTCTGCCATATTAGGAGTAATAGTTTTACTCCACATTTATTGCATCCAGATTAGGAAATGAGCAATCAAATAGGTAATTAAAAAACACTATGCATCTCCTAGGTTTCAGATTGCAACTGGCCTATCAATGGAAAGATACGCACTGGTGTTTGGGGTAAACACCTTTGGAGCACTGATCCTTCAGACAATTCTTACTTCTATTGTGGTGGACAGCAGAGGGCTGAGCCTGTCCATCATTCCTCAGGTAAGCCATCACTAAATATGTGCAGCACAAGTGTTTGTAAGTCCTTCAGAATTCTTTTAAGCTTTTAAACTGTGTGTTTTTTGCAGTTCACCATATATGCCAGCTACTTCTCAGCCATTGCTGTTGTTTTTACACTTCGTGGACTATTTCGCATTTGGAGCTCTAAGAGAACCAAAAGAGAGACACCTCCTTCAGATGAAAATGAATCGTCAGGTTCTGGAGAACACAGATTCTGAAGCTCAAGACACTTCAAACTGAAATTAAGGGGTTGTGTTTTTGGGGCCGAACTGCAGCCCCATGTCAATTGTAAATGAAAATGGGAAAAGCTTCAAATTACTGCCACATCGTGAACAGAAATGTTTTCTTTTTTTTTTTTTTATATATAGACAAAACAATTATACAAGATTTTTCATACATCCATATAAATGAATACTTTGGTCGTTTCTTCTTACTTAAAATTCATTTTAATATATATACTGTATATATTTACACATTAACTTAAAATTCTCTAATACCCAATGTAAGTGGTTTTTCAGTTCATCAGCAATTCCTGTTACCCATATACATGTGGTTGACCATCATTCAAAAGTGTTGCAACCTAAGTCTCCGTCAGCAGGGCGGGGGATGGCAGAGAAATTAGTCCCCGACTCGTCCCTGATGCAGCATTCACTCCTTTTTTTTCCCCATCTCTCAACAACTGAATATGCGTTTTTTTTTTTTCTTCAGTGAAAACAATTTACCTAAAAGGATCCTGCACAAATAAACAGTTTGGTTCTTTACAAATACAGTAACTGGCAGTACCCATCAGCTTTTCCAAGCAACAGTTCTGTCTTAACAAATCTTGTGTGTTAGATACAAATACTGATATGCACAAAGAGCTAATTTTCTAAAAGAAAAAAACAATATGTACAATTTGCAGCATAATGAATGGGATATACTGTACGCAATAACTTAGTTTTCAGCCAGTTTGATTATACATTGTGGCTCAGTAGAGGCCAGGCCAGTTCACAGGTTAAATAGAGAAGAGGGGATCAACCTCTCCCTCTGCACACACCATCACTTTGTTTTGTAGCCATAGACAGTGCCTGCATGACTGTCTCGCATATTGTTCCATTTGTGACAAACTGCGATAGAAAATACAAATTCTTACAAACATTGTGTTTTTAAAGCTACTTGTGAAACAAAACAGTGCAATAGGTGCAAGCGCGCCAGTTGTTGACCCTGTAGTGCAGCAGACAAGATGGATCGCTATAAGAAGGGATTTGTTGAAGAGCCTCCTGCCGGATACTGTGCAGATGGACCCGCACCCTGGAATGAAAACAGTACAGAAAAATGTACTTATTATTTAAAGGATGGTGAAAAAAAAAAATCATTAAATTTAATTTTCTTGCCCAGAGTTAACACAAAAGATTGGCTTAGATTGAAGCCAGGAAACCAGTGCACACAGCCAGCCTAGATTTGAATAAAAAGGAAAAAAAAATTAAAAAATCAGCCTGCTTGAACTTCTGAGGCTCGCTAATTAACATTATGTATCTCGTTTTTTAAATCCTAAACTAAAAACAAGCTAATTCACTATTTTACATAGGGATTAGGTGCCAAACATTTTCTTAAATGGGAGCAGATGCTGGGCAGCCAGTGGAAACCTCACAAAGTTTCTGGTCCCAGCTGATGGCTCCATCTACATCTTCAGTTCAAACGTCTTTCCTAACACTCCAAAAGACAACAAATAAGCACTACTTACTTCAATATCATAAAATGATGAAGTCCAGCTTTAACCCAACCATTTCTGGATTTTTATTGACTAACACAATAGCATCAATGTAATAACTTGTCTTTTCAATTGAACTAAAGACTCGTTATCATTAGATATCATTATCATCAGCCCAAAACCCAAAAAAGAAATGTAACAAAAAAAACATTGTTAAAAGGACTCAAGTCCCTTCTTTCATTCCAGAGTAAAACTCATACCTACTACAGGAAATCTTACAACATAGCCACCATACTAACCAGAAATGGGTTGCTAGAGACCATAGGTCCTGCCATTGCCTGTCCAAAAGGAGTCACAACAGGCTTGGCTGGGCCAAAAGCTGGAAACCCTCCACCTGAAAGACAAGCACATTGTCACTGATTGGATACCCACACAGCTATTAAATTACAGCCAGAACAAATCCAGTAGGACTTTTTCAGTCACGTTCAGCTGAGCAAACCTTACAGTACATGAAAAATGACATAGCAAATGACCATTTTAAGGCATTTATATGCAACAACATGATAAGATTCAAACTTCAACTTCAGCATAGGTATTAATGCAGATAGGTCAACATCTACATGATCTACACACAGACACACACCGTTGGGTTGCTGGGGATACGCAGGAGGCTGAGGGAAGGGAGCCTGGCCAGGAAAGGGTTGTTGGAATGTTCCACTAAAGCTTGTGGGAAGGTTGTAGGCTGAAGAATTCCCAAATCCAGCTGGCATACTCATGGAGCCTGTGCCAAATGATGCTGCAACACAGCAGGACAGCAACAGGTTACAGAAGCCTTTTTAACACTCAACAAATCCTAAAGACAGACTACAAGCAAACCTGGTTCAAAGCTAAAACCTATTGCTTCTTAAGTTTATTTTTAAAAATAGCGACACAAATTTTACAGCATATACACAGTTGCCTATAAAATGTCCTATTACACAAAAGCTGGCACACATCAGCAGATAAAACTCATGAAAGAATATGAATACTGGAAAATTCGTAACAGAGTGTTAGAAAGCAATTCACTGTGAGCGAGGATGAACAACTAGGGTTACAGAATAGTTAAGAAAAAAAATACTGCTACAATAAATTGTGAATTAGAATTCTGCTTCTTTAGCAGGTAAATGACTGCACATGTAGAAAAAAATGCAAATGTAATTCTGTAACCCATAGTGTGGCTGTGTATGGCAAAACTGCCATCCATTTAACCTTTTCTTGCTAGAAAATTAAGAATTTCACAATCTATGTCTTTGTGCTGTCTAACTGCATGCAAAATCACAACAAGGTTGTCTGCAGACAAGCCTTCAGGAAAAGGAGGGAGGCAGAGTCAGACATGAGGCTACAACACTTGTAAGTTTAGCACTGGTGTCTGATCTCTGCTGAGCACACAGGAACAACACAGCCAGCTCGCAACTGAGCAGTTCGATAACTGGTGCAAATGCTACATCCAATGCCCATTAAACCGAGTCCACAATTATTTAAAATCAACTGAAATGTGAGAAAATAACCAGCCTAATTGCTCAGAAAGTCTTGAAAACGGTTTTTAATGTCATACTAGGTTAATTCATTGAACGAAGCATTTTAAGGCAATTAACATGATGAATAACAAGGAGATTATTGGTGTAAATTACAGTGAAAAGTTAGTTTTAAAACTCAATGGCCTCAGAAAGACAAAGCAGCTGTATTTTCTATATTCTTTCTTAACTGAAAAGAGGAAAATGTTGAGGAAGCCATTGAGACATGTGAGAGACGATGGAGTAAGATGAGCAAGACATACTTAAACCTGTGATAAATAGTCATATTCCAAAAGGATAACTGAGCACATTGCTCAAACACAGGTTGAAGAACTGCCCATCTATACTTCTTTTTCTATTAAATTTCATTCTGTCCTTGAGTCCTCTGTTGCTGATAAAACTGAATTTCTTTTATTTTGAAATCCTCCGAGAGGACTGACATATTGAGTTGACATTTTTGTATGGTGATGATGATGATACCTACTGATTAAAGACAAAACTGCAGCACTCAAGCTTAGGCTTAGATTTTCCCAGGTGTCAACTCACATTAAACTCGCACAACTCGCCCACTCTCCCTGGTGGTGAATTACTGATAAGGGTGTGACATAAAGTAACCCAATTTCTGTGACACTACACTTACATCTTCCAGCATTGCCTGATTCATTTGTGACAGAAAAGCATTAGTCACTGCCAGAGCAAGGCACAGGAGAGCACAAGGAAAGCAGAGAGCACAAGCGAACCTACCAAAGGCAGGAGGATAACCCTGCCCATGAAGAACCCTCATCAAGCCTGTCCAGCATGGCAAGAACAATCAGACAGACAACTGAATCTCCAATTTTGTAGGTTACTGATTCTTTTATCTCTCTTGTGCACACTAGTAAATGGCAACACTAGTCATCCTACCCGTTTCCACAGTGAGTCTCGCTAGTTTGTATCCAGAACTTACTTATATTATAATTTCCCCTTCTACTTCCCTGATTGCTTGTTCTTGTGTTTACTGCTACGCTGTGAGGCACAGACACTGCTGAGGTAGGATGGGTAAACGTTGCCACTTCAGGTGTGCAAATAAATAAACAAATAAATAAAATAATATATTTGCTGTGCAATAGTGTAACATGCATTATTTTACCTAACTGGACTTTGTCAGAATTATTACACTGCTGAGCAAGGTGATTCACAGGCACACACAAACATACACATAAACAAACCTGCAGCAGCCGCCACACTTGCTGCTCTGCCGTTGCATTGGAATGGGTTGGTGGGAGCTGCTGCTGGGGCAACACCAGCAGCTACAAATGGATTAGTTGACTGAGCTGCTGGAGAAAGATATAGAGTCATTAAACATTTAAAAAAAAACAAAAAACAGAGCAATAAATTGCATGGCCTAAATGTGTTGAAAACAAACAAACTGGTTTATAGAGGGTGTCCCATTTCAACACATCAGTATCCACGGTCAGTGATTTTACCCAGTCATCTCTGGATCAGCCTCTTATTGCTGACCCTTTCAAAAAATAATGTGTCCACAGTGATATTGCTTAATTGCTCTTGCTGAATTTGGATGTGCGCACAGTCCTAAGCAGGAAAACAATTACACTTCCAAAAAACGTTTTAATCAATAGTAGACACAGACCACATCTTAATGTAATGATCCAAGTGACAAAATGACCTGTGAGGCAGGTCAGCTGAAAAGTAACAAAATCAAATCTCTTGATAAAATGTAAAGCTAATTCATGTCTTACGTAACGTGATGATACGTGTCCACATCCTACATACGCAACGGCCAAGGTGTGTACCACATCTACAACTTGTTCTTTACATCTCCACTAGGAAACTCCTTGAGGTCCTACAAGGGCTAAAAGAATTTAACTGCAAAGTCTAAACTGCCAAGTCTAGCTACAGTTCTGTAAGAGTATATTGTACCTTACCCTAAAATTGTCCCTCAATCAAAAGAATATTTGAAAGTTAGAAAAATATAACTGCTTCCATCTTGGGGACATGATTACTACATTGCAATAGAAACAGTCTTAGGTTCACTCACCTCCATAACCCTGAACCATGCCAGGCATGGCCTGCTGTGCTTGTGCTGTTGACACCCCAGTCTCTGCGCCAAACATACCCCTGCAGTGAACACAAAGTCAATGCAGGAGTTTATTAAAGCCAGCAAAAAGAAGGACAGAGACCACTGAGCAACACTTGTGATGGGAGTGTGATCAGGGCTCGTAGGTCAAATGCTTTGGATAACTTTTAATTTTCTAGTTAAAAAAACAAAAACAAAAAAACAACAACAACCAGATGGTTAAATGTATTCTGTGTCCTGGCCTATTGTTGAGATCCCTTAACTAGTACAACCCTATAATCAGGTGGATAACTTAGCCTCATATTTTTTAAATTGCTAAACTGATGAACTGTGACTCATAACGTGCATCAGAAGCTATAAATGTCAACCGAGTATTTCTGTGAGATCTGACAGTAATGATCTAATGCATTCACTAATATTAATAATTCATATAAAACAAACTGTACTCAGTTGTAGATTTATACTTTTAGAACCTACTTGCAGAGGGCTTACTTAGGTGTACATGTGGCTGGCATAGTATCTCACCCTTGTGAAGTGCTGGTGGTGTTGTAAACACTGGTGGCAGGGGCTGAGGAACTGAAGACAGTATCAAGCTCAGCTAGAGCAGCATAGCGGTCCCCCCCTGAAAGAATTGTTGGCTGCTTCTGAGGCAAACCACCCACTCCTGCAGCTGCTGCTGTGGTTGAGCTCACCCCACCAGGAATACCACCTCCTGGAAGAGATGCACATAACAACAGAGCCAGGTTTAATCTACATCAACTCAACTAATACAGGAGGAAATGTTTAACTTTCAAAACACAAACAGAAGGTCCGGAGATAGCTGCCATATTCAACCTATTAAAAATAATGGGAGATAAACGTTCAGTCATTAGGAAATTTGCATTTTCTAGCACAGAAATACAGTTTGTAATATGAACAAAATAAACTAAAACCAGCCCAGTACAATTCACAGATTCTCACATGCCAGAATTCTGACCATATGACAATAAAATGTTCCAATCAGTCCAATACATATGGCATTCTTCAAAGCAAGGAGGTGTTTCCACCATGTCCAGAGGCCTGTCGTCTTTATGCAGGCTGGTTCAGGAGCACTGAGGCCAGGGTACTGATTTTGAAATGCTAAAAACCAATCTCAAATTAGATGTTTGCTAGAAAATGTAAATCAACCCTGCTTTTACAGTAACTATGTATGTCCCACGTTAGAAGGAAAACTCCTAAGGGATTAAGTCTGTGCGCCTGATACATGGTGTTTTTAGTTGTGTCTTCTTTGTCAGTCAACCTCTATCCCTACAATTGAGATCTATGAAACAGGCTAGGCAGGAGAAGTTTACCTTGCTCTGTTTTGGCAGAGCTAAACATGTTATCCAGGTCAGCCAGGGCTGCGTATCTATCGGCAGAACCGCTAGTACTCTGTACAGCGTCTCTGCCATCTCCTGTAGAGTTACTCTGGGAGGAGGAACTGAAGGATCCAAAGTCAGCACTACACGATTTGGGGAAGTTGTCAAAATTTGCAAAATTGGCATTTGCTAGTCCCCCTGAGGCGCTACCTGTATGAAAGAGAGAGATTAAAAAAGTCAAATAAATAAGGGGGAGTTTGACTGTTGGTTTTGAGTAAAAACAAAAACAGGGTGGAGGGGAAGAGAAGAAGCTGCATGGAGGGTAGAGTTGGGGTGGAAGTAGGCTGGGGATGGGACACCTTCACTATCTAAAGGATAGATGGCAACATTTGCCCTCGGCAAAATTGCACTATGATGGCTTTCCATTAGTCTATGAACCAAAGGAGCACATGTAATTAACACTTTTATGTGTTAGAGGCACATGATATGCAGGGCAGCATGTTTCTTGTGTGTCTCAGGTACATCTCACTTCAGCACCACACTGTGGATTAACAGAGTGACAGGCAAAACTTACTAAAATGTATTGATTGTGACAAAAAACATTTTGATAATTCAATTGAAAAAGATGTTCCAAACACCTTGTGGGTAATACTGTGCACTGAAATGAGTAGACTGTCCCTTTCAACCAGTGTCACTGGGGAACAAAACAACTACTATACATTAGTCTCTGCCCTTTAGAGTATAGACAAAGCACATGTTTGCCTATTTTTCTGCAAGAAACAAGGCCTATTCAAGAACTGCATATAATCTTACCACTGTAGTCAAATGTATACACAATATCCATCACACTATGTTCGTGCTTGACAACTCAGGCAGTCAGCGCTTCCCTCTGTTTAACATCTTGAAGAAGACTTACAGATAACAATTCCCCCTTTTAGAGCAGATATGTTATTAATTCCCGCAGCACAGCATACTAAGAACTCAGAACAGATTTGTATGGAATGCAATAAAAGGAAACAGAGCACAATAAAAGATTTTGGATACTGAAGTAAAACAATCTGCTAACTGGGACACAGCACAGTCTTTGCGATGCTGAAAAGAAGACAAGGCAATTTTTAACGCTGGCACTGAAACCACCACACCACTTAAAGCTACATCAGTGGTTCATCGCATTCTTTGAAATATTGTTTATGTCACCACTTTTAGGTCAGAGAAAAGGCAAACTGTAGAAGATCTGTCAAGGCCATAGGAAGAGGTACAAAGTTGCATGCATCTGGTGAAATAATATTCAGAGACAGTTTATACTCATGGTAAATACCTTTTTAAGAAGTTTAATGCCCAAACAATACTGAGAGATTAACCAAGTACATAAGGGGGCATCATACCTCTTAAAAAGGATTCAAACCTCGACTAATCAATAATTCAAAATCTTCTGAAGATTTGATGTTGTTTACATGAAACTGAGAGTCTTGCGAATACCTGGCCTGCTAGTTATTACCAATTAAGTTTGTTCCTGATGAAGGAGTAACTCTATTCTTATTCAGTTTACTGGGAATCTTATACTTTCTTTGTTTCTTGTACAACTTACATCATATTTTAGATAAAAGAAAACTCAACAGATTGTAAACAATTTCACAAAGGTACTACAATAAATAATTGATGGAAAAGACCTTGATGGCACAGCACTAGTGTGTTTCCTAATTATTGCTAAAGGAGAAGGATATGCTTCTGTTCTCGTTTATTCTCTTTTTTACTTTGCACGGCTACATTTTTAAATCCTTCTATTTGGTCTGTTCTCCACGGCAACTCTCAATGATCACAGCAAGAATCAAAGCTTATTATTCCTGTTTTCAACCTGTGAGAATGTCAAATGTGATTTTGAGTTAGAGACAAAAAAGAGCTACATACTGAGACACACATTACACCCAGATAGAGGAGGATCAGAATGACTACACATCAGAGATGGTGGAAAGGGTGAAATTTGTTATGAGGGCAAGCCCAGAGAGAGAGACTTACTGTGTGCACCCTGGAGAGGCAGAGCAGTGGCAAACTCACCCATACTGCGGCTGGATGAGAGCACAGTGAACGCTGGCAGCCAAAAATCAAAGAGGGAGGGAGAAATGGGGCAATGAGCAAAGTAAGATGGCGGAGAAACAAAAAGAAAAGATGTACACTAAACCAGAGGTGTTAAATCAAAGCAAATCGACTGCTGCTGAAGCAAAGGTTGAAAAACACATGAGACAGATTGGACAGCTGAAGCCAGATAGCACAGTCAGTGAGTGTCTGTGAGAAAGGGATTATCTTAGAAACCCACAGGAGAGAGAGGGGAGGTTTATCCATTAAGCAACAGACATACTGGAGATCACTGTGTAGCTCCACATGAAGACAGACAATATACACCTCCAGTAGAGGGCACTGTGGTATACAGTGTCTTCATGGACTAGGAAGAGTTTCTGTATGACTCATTGTTTCTGAGTAAACGTATGAAGTGCTCAGGTAAAGAAAAACGTGCCAATATGCCTCCATTACATATTTTAAGACCACAATATAACAGATTGACTAGATCCTTGCTTGTGTTGTATCTGCTCTCAGAAGTATGTCGCTTTGGATAAAAGCATCTACTAAATGAAATTCTAGAATTATAGATTAAATTGCCTGCTTTAAAAGCAAAAGCATTAATTTCCCTGTGCAAAATCCACTGCTTCTAAGCATTTGCATTAATGTGAAATTCCTGATATACTCCTAAATTATTACTTTTTTAAAAACCTATACCAGCCTACACAGTGCGGCTACAGGGTTACAATAGCACAGCAGCAATAAACCTCGTGTTTTCTGTGTCGTGCATCAAAATAATTATCTGCCTAATGACTCAGCAGTTATCCTTATGTACTGTATAGTCATTTTCTCTAAGGAAAACTACATATATTCAGCAATAAATTAAAACAATTGTAAACCTTAAGTGTACTAAGAGTACACTGCTCCGATGTACAACAAACACTATGTTTCTAAAAGTATATTTGCTGTGGATTATTCAAACAAGTAACCAGTCTGACCATAGCTGATTGTCATGCTCAAATGAAGCTTTAAAAGGAGGTCAAACTAGATATATTATAAGTTAGACTTGGAGTGAATGTCTCTAGTGAGCCTACAGTGGGTACTTTATATCTGTGTCCTGTGTTTGTTTGTTTTTTTATTTTGCTTCAGGCGCATACCATGTAAACATAACATCACATGTTCCACTGCAGTCAAGGACAATTAGCTGAGCTGTTTCAGAAAGCAAAACAACGTAGAAGCTTCTTTTTTTTTTTGCTTTAAAAGTGTATGAACCAAATATCAAATTCTGTTTAATTTGGTAGTTGTTAAACTTTATTGGAACTACACACAACTATCTGGTTGAAGAAGACTTTTAAAATTTGGTCAGATAAATGAACACTGCACATATGGAAAGGTGTGGGAAATGAATGATATACAACAGTAAAATCAAGAATGATATGACAGAAAACATGACTGACAATGGGCGGCGTGTGAATCAATGGTTTGTGTTTCACTGATATGTACATTCTCAGTGTGTGTGCATGTGTATACATAACAATACAAGCCCATTTCTTTATGTTCGTGATACGGTTGTGTTTGTCCAGTGAGAATATTTGCTCTACCTGTATTTGAGGGTTGAAATGGGGCTTGGGGTGCAGAGGGGAAACCACCTGTCGACCCAGAACTGCTCCCGAATGCATCAAAATTCGCAAAGTCTGCATCCGCGTTGGCATTCTGTGCCGCTGGAGGTGGTGTAGAGGTGAAGTTCAGACAAACAGATGAACAAAAAAAAAAAAAAAAATCTTAAAAGCGATAGCTGTCAAAGAAAAATGATTCTGACCGCTCCGGGAGCCTGAAAGGAAAAAAAAAAAAAACAAAAAAAAAAAAAAACAGTGAGGGGAAAACAATGGATGAATGGATTTATACGTATGACATCCAAAGACATGGGTGACTGCAAAACAATGGATTATGTGCTAAATATGAAGGATAATGATAGAGTGGAGTAACTTAATTAAAGGCATAGCAGCTTTGAAGGCTGCCAACATATTATGAAGTCCGGACTCCTTGTTGAGCACACAGCATGTAACGGTGGATGTTAGGACTACACACATCACAAAGGTGCTAATCTGAGCTCATACGTGGAGATGTGTGAATGCCACTTCAGCTGCTGCATTAAAGAGCAACTTGCAGGTTGATTTTTCCTCCACATTTATGCATCGTCTACTTTTTGTAAATAACATTTGAAAAGTTAATGGATGACTTTACATGCGTTGTGAGGTTTAAAGGCAGAAATTCTGATGAAAAAATCGGAATTTTGAGCAGTGCTCTTAAAAACATGACTGATTATTTTGACTTTATCTTAGCTAACTTACCAATGTGGTAAAATATCTCTATGTGAAAATGCAGTATTTACACTGGCAACGTTACCATAGCTCCCAAACTGCTTAATATCACATGTTCACAAGTATGCAGGTATGCAGATCAACAGCACCACTTGTAAATGATCAACTGAATTCCTGCAAAAGGGGTAGAGTGGGCAATTAAGATATGCAGTAAAGTACTGCTCAAAGATTTAACCTTTTAAAGCAGCAGCGTGAGGTGAAGGTGGATGGACATGGACATGTAAAGAGCTAATCTTAATGAACAGTTCCTTATTTCTGGTTGCATATGATCACAAATTAACACACTGTGGTACAATGATTCACTAGTGTTGTTTTACAGATTAATTTCGCATCAACTGCCTTGTAATTACTTGTTTTTTTTAATATTTACTTTTTATATCCATCCATCCATTATCTATACACCGCTTAATCCTCACTAAGGTTGCAGGGGGCTGGAGCCTATCCCAGCTGACTTAGGGCGAAGGCAGGGGACACCCTGGACAGGTCGACACCCTGGACAGGTCGTACTTCTTTACGATGCAAAAAATTAAAAAAAAAAAAAAAAAACATTTATTCCATGTTCTGTCGTAGATTATAGCATTACTTTTCCTGATGTTTCAGGTTGTTAATGTTATTGGAATGTATATATAGCAGTATTTTATTTTATTTTTTCAAAAATCTAGTTTCTGCTTCATTTTCTTACATATCAATTTGCTGCACTGGGGTCACCAACCTGCAAGCTGCTCTTTATGGGTGAGTCTTGATAGCTCTTTGGGAGGAAAATGAGAGGACAGTATCTTCAACAGAAAGAAAAACTCTAAAAGCCCCATGTTACAGACATTAGTAACCATGGAGATTTATGTGTGCAAAACTGATACCATTCCCTCATGTATTGGCATGTTTTGTCATGAGGGTACATGGCTCCTTACATTAAACAAATTCTGTGTGATCCAGAATGTTTCGCCACATTGTGTAAAAGGCGTTAACTAAAAGGCAAAATGAATCAGGATTCATCTGTCTCTAAAGTGGCTTAAAGTATACTTCTTTCTATTCAGCCTGAGTTACTTCCCAATAATTTGGCTATTGTGGCTCTGTGGGTCATGCTAGCATGCTCGTCAGGCAGCTAATTTCTGATTATGAGAAAGAGGAAGGAGACGAGGGCCCATTCGTTTCAATGATTCACGTAGAAATCCCATTGTATTGAAAGCTGCAGGGAAGCGCACTAGTTGCCCTGATAAACACCATTATTGGGAAACAGCATGCTGAAAAAAGTAGGAATTATTCTTTAGGCATTTTAAATGGTTGCAACAGTTCTCAACATTATTTCAAATGCTACAACAATAAAAACCTTTACCTGGAGATGACACTAAAATTAGTGAATAAACACACATACATTCAGGCCTCTGAGGCATATGAGCAGATGCTGACAGCTACTGTCAGTGAAAAAATTTGACTTAAACATCTTCCACATTTACTCCATCTTGATTGGAGTTGTCCTACATTTGTTTTCTACTGCTTAATGTCTCAGTAAACCACTTTCCTGCGTTTTCATCATGTTCAATCATCATTTTTTTGCCTTCTACTGTCTCTTTGAGCTTTGAAATTCTCTTCACTGTAGAACTTAAAAGATTACAATGATGTTTCAATGTGGTTTTTTTTACACTGGGCATACAGCTGCTCAATTCTTTTGTTAGTCAATCAATCATTTATTTGTCTGCTCCTTACTTGTGTGGCTGTTGAAATGTGCAAAGTTAGCAAAACTGGAGCTGGCGCCTGCATTCATGTTGGGCGGGGCAGCGAAGATATCTCCACCCAAGTCACTGAGGAGGTCAAACTTCTTGTCGTGGAACTGCTGCTGATGGGTCTGTCCACGGCTCACCACAGGAGACTGTTGGAGACAATAGATGGGCTTGAGAAAACCACATGTGCAGTATGTGTTGGTTTGTACGCAGAAATGTTAGTGTAGGACTACGAGTCCCTGAACAACCTGCATGCAACAACAAAGGAGGAGAAAGAGAGAGGCCATTTAAAAAGACTGACTGGTAGTACCACTTTTTGTAAACAGTGTGTATCGCTTTTCATATTGAAACATGAGTAAGAAAAGATTAACTTCCCTCCAATTTTACTAATGACAAAAAAAGTAAACATTTTAAGGTAAGGCCTTATCGTGCTGCTTTAAAAGAATTCCCATTATTTGATTAATCCCTGGGTTGAACCTGCTTTTCATAAGTCTGTCATTTCAATTCTATGGGAAGTCCTCGCTAAGTTTTCAGTAATTAGTAACTAGTTTCAAAATATGTAATGATGCCTTAACCAGTAAAGTATTTAGGAATGTGTGAATCGGTTACTAAGTAACATGTGGCATTGTCCAATCAGGAAGCATTTAACAAAGCAAACAATTACTTCAACTGCTAGTCTCTTGTTTCAGCAAAGAATCCATAGCAACATGTAATTTCAACAATTGCAACAACGATGAGGATTTACTGCTGATCCATAATCCCGCTCATGGTCAAATCTGTAACGGGTGTAAATATCCACATCATAGTAAAGATCAAGCTGGTATGTATTAACCTTTCATGTCAAGTATGTTGTCTGTTTTCAATGCGCTCATCTAACTGCTCCAAATGTTGCGAGGGTTGGCCGGTTATCAGCTATTAGCCATTGCATCTGGAAGTCCAATTATGTTAAAATTTACTTTTAAACGTTAACAGGCTTTGACAGGCAAGCCAACATTTGTGGCAGTAATTACAAATTCAGCATCTAACTGCATGTGTGTGTGTGTGTGTGTGTGTGCGTGTGTGTGTGTGTCCACTTTAGAAGCCTCACCTGATTTGGTGGGGTGTTCTTGTTGAGGTGGAGAGAGGGGGCCGACTCCCCCAGGAGAGATTTGAGAGGTCTAACCTCTGGGGTGCTGCTGGTGCTGCTGTTTGAGGAGCCAGAGATGGAAGCATGGACTGATGCCACTACCTTGGCCTGCTCTGGAGGCACGTACCTTGAAAACAGTTACAATATATGCATTACATTTAAAAACATGCCAAACAGCTGTTAAAAAAGTTACTTAACCCAAAAAAAGAAGAAAAAAAGAAAGAGAGTCTACCTTAAAAAATATTTTAGCAATATTACAATGCAAAGTCAAATACTTGAAGTATCCAAGGTATTAAACCAGAAGCCAGCTGGATCCCAGATACAAGTAGCTAAATGGCAACTGGAATATTTGTAAAAGTGACACAATGGAGGGTTTTAAAATAGCAATATTACACACTTTAACCGTCTCAGCTATGCAAACCCAAATGTGATAACAAGGAAAGCATATTCAAGTGGAAATGTGATCCATGGATAAGAACAGACAAGCTATGACTTTTTGAAACTCACATTTACAACAGTGAGATACCATTACTGGTGTGTGTATTTTTGTGTTACAAGGGACTAGGCTGTTTGAATGAGAATGCTTGTCTGCAGCCAAGTGGCATGTTGAGACATGCCCCACTCTTTGCTCTCATTTTGGTCAGACTTCAGGGACTTAACCCTACAAGAAGACTAAAAATGAATGCTTTATAATAAATGTGAATAGTCTAAATTAATATCTGAATATTAAGAAAAAGAACTATGTTTGTGTTAAGATGCATATAAGTATTTATATTGTGTCTAACTGCATAAACCCACAGCATTACTTAATTAATATGTTTTTGTTGTGAACAATTCGTACATTCCAGCTATCAATTCAATGGTTCAGTTTTGTCTGAAATAGCGTCTAGCATTAGTTATCATAGACAAGACTTACAATGCTCTACTAACAACTACGCTAAGGCTCATACATATTTGAATTGAATTAAACCTATAACTTTGTGGAGCAATTAAATCTTGCACATAAAGCAGCTTGACTGTAATGACCTACATTCTGTGCATTTAAAGAAGGGTATTTGGTAGCTTGCTGGAGGCTAACTGCTATGAGCTGCCTGTGAGACATTCCAAGCCAAAGAGAGGAAAAACACAAAGAAAAGCTACATGTCTGCGCAGTGCACACTGCCAGAGGATTGTTCAGATCTTTGCTCTGCCAGCTTGTAAAACTGACTTACCACCTCTTCTTCTCGTATTTCTCTTGAAGGAACTCCTTGACCTTCTGCGGTTCTCTAAAGTCTGGTACTGAGGAGGTTCTGTCATCATAAAGACCAAGCCAGATCTGTTTACATACCTGGAACACACAGATTAACAGAGGTCATTTTTCGCAAAAAAAAAAAAAAAAAAAGCACACACAGCTATGCAGGAGTCGTAAAGCTCCATTATTGGTCGTTACGTTGTTCAGTCTAAGTGAAATTGTGATAAAAGGAGCTGAAAAGATAAGCCTTTCCCAAGAGAATTTTCTAATGTTATGAAAATGTAACCACGTGCAGGTAGGTTACAAAGACAAGGTATTAGTTGTCATGTCTGGTGCACAAGATTAAACATGAGTTGGCGCTGTGTTTGGAGAGACAAGTGGAACATAGCTGCTTGGTGTAAAATCAGTCTAGCTCTCATGTTTCTGTAGCCTTGGGTTTTAGAAAGCATTCCTTAGTATTTGCCTAATCTTGTAAAGAGAGATTTACAAGCTTCATGTCTGTGTGCTCGCAGTATAGAGTCATGCATTGTAGATGGAGAAAAGGTACTCTGACAGTCAGCTTGGGTCTTGTGTTGTTTCTCCAGCTGGTCTTCGAGCACACGCACACACCCTTAAACCACATTCAAGCTCACATTTTCTTTATTAACAGCTGAAAATTGAAATTGCAAAAGCTGGAAATATGTGCACCATGTTGATCATCAGATTTTTGTTTTTTTTTTCTGTGTCAAGTGCTCTCTATGGAAAGACAAAAAAGCAAGTCCAAGGCAGTATTTATACAGCAGCCTTGAAGTATATGCATCAACTCCAACCTTGAGTCTCCTGCATGTCTGCCTGCCCTGCCACTTTGCTACAGCTTTTAATAGGCTGTGCTTCCCAGGTGGCGTTGCTCTATTTCATACTCCGTTTACCAGAAATGTCTCTTGCACTTTGGGTCCTCTGTGCAGTGCAAATATGTCGTGCTACTCCATCAGATTATGCTGGATGGGTGAAAACTGCAGAATTCAAATGACAGACATATTTGTACTTTAGTGTGTTTATTAATATTTTGCAAAACAGTTTTAAAAAATATATGCACACCAAAACAAACACCACCAAAACACCAAAGAGGTCTTTTCTCTTTTCTGAAATTCAGAGTTCACAGTCTGAATTCATAGTCATGTGAAAATATATTTTCACACACAAAAGAGTATTTGTCTCTAAAAAAGAAAGTAATGATTTCTGTCTTGACATAATCATTTTAGGGCCCATTGTTACCCAACTGTTAATTGTTTTTACTTTTCAAAATTAAGTGTCCTAAAACAAACCTGATTTCACCACTATCAGACACAGAGTAATCGAATAATAAGAGGGAAGTCCTTGGTCTGTCCACCTGGTCAAAGTGTGTCACAAAATTCACATTCCACTTTGGCCTGCAAACTGAGAAAATATCTTTCTTCCAAACACATGGCTTTCTTTATCAACTTGTTGCTAATCGTGCATGTTTGCTATTTTGTACTGGCCAAGTCATGTACAAGAAGTTAACTAGGGTGTGCTTGATTAAAAACAGGCATGTAATGCCAGAAGACCAAACCAAAACAATGAGAGGTGGCTACAACACAAAGCCGAGTTTGTAGGGTCTGTGGGAAACCTTCTCACTGCAGGTAATTATTGGGTCTCAGTTTAGCACTTATATAAAAATATTTTTGATTATTGCAACTTTGAAATACATAAACTAGTGTGCAAGTTGGTTGCATTTGTGCCATTACACTTTCCACTGTAATTAACAGGAATGGAAATAGATAAATATAAAAATATTACTGTAATAGCAGTATTTATACATAGCAATATTCTTTAAAAAAAACAAAAAAAGGAGAAAAATAAAAATATCTAAATGGCTATATTGGTACAACTATATTAATGTGATATGGATTGCTTAAAAAAGAAAAACAAAGTGTAATTTTCACAAAATAGCTATGTCGAGATTTCTAAGGACTACATTATACCATCCTTTGACCCTTATACAGTCAATTAAATATATAACAGAAATACAGCAAATATAGGTTAAAACACTGATAGCTCAAGCAGAAGCTAAACTAAATGAGTAGCCTGTACAACAAACTTACAGGCTAGCATAATTAGTGACTGTGTTACACGACAGGGCAGACAGTCGCCATTCCCACCTCATTGCCATGTTTCTGAAGGAACTCAATTTCCTGTTGCGTGAAGGTTGTCATGGAGATGGACTTGACTCTGTGAGGTGGATTCAGTCCTCGTCTGTAGGTGGAGAAATGGAAACAGGGGTCAATTTAATTTGAGGACACCATACATGAAAACCTCATCTGGACATACTCCAGAGCCCACCTCTCAGGATGGGGCCCATTTAATTAGCTACAAGCTGACTGGCTGCTGGTGTGTGTAACTGAGGAAAGGAAGACAGCATCACAGGGAGAAATGACAGACACAAATAATGACAGAGAGACGCGCTGACAGAAAAAGAAAGAGAGTAGAATAGAACAAAGGAAGTGGGCGAAACTCTCTCTTAACCAACACTGACTGAACTGAGGGTGCCAGTACAGTAAAAGAATGAGCAATCTACCATAACATAGAAACTTTCATTATGGAGCAACACCCATTAGCCCACACAAGCCTTGCTCGTTTTCCTGAGAAGGTCACAGCTCACACCACAACGGCCCAAATTAAGAATGCCTGGTAACTCTTATAGGTGAAAAGAGCCATCATTTGGCTTTTACATTAAAAGCTCAAGGCATTCTTTTCCAAGCATTTTTCCTGGACCCACAAAAAAGTGAAAACTAATGGACTCTTGGCTACAAGGTCACCACCTGCTGTGTGCATGAAGGTGACCAAAGACCATTTAGCATGCAAGCAGAACGTTTAAAGCGTGTCCAAAGTGTAGCAGCTGAACACAGTGGGCATCTGTACAATGAAAGGGTAACTTACAATCTAGCTTTTGTTGCCAAACAGTGTTTTCGTCAGTGGTAGAAGAATGTCTTTAACTATTAACCAACCAAAATAATAAATATGTCAATAGGGCTGTGAAGGTAAAACAGATCAGCAACTTTAAACATTTCTACAGCAGGTAAAGTGCTCTGGAGTCAGTAAAATCAAACAGACTTCATTATTGGAAATTAAGCTAGATTTTACATTGGTGTACAAAATTCTCTGACGTCCTTGGAGTTAATGTTTCAAAAGGCCTTTAGACGTCAAGTAGGGCTTTTTATGTGTCCCCTGCATCTGTATGAGTAGTAGAGTTTTATTAAGATCCTTTCCTAAATGTACTTCTGCATTTTCTGTCATAAATCAAATGGAATGGCTCTTTAAATTATTACTACTATTATTATTTTACATGCATCAGACTTTCTGGTTTACAAAGTATTTAAAACACATATTACGTTAGAATGCTGAGCAACAACATTGAGGAATGTTTACTGGATATTTGAGATGTACTGTACAAATGACTGTTGAATTTTAATTTGCTCATTTTTGTCAGGTAGTCGTGACAACTGTCAAGGAAATGAGATCCACAGTGTCACAATTACAAACACAATGTTATACACATAGAGGAGAGGAGGACAGAAGTGAAATACTAGACAAGATTGCTAAATTATTTACTGCAGTTCCCTCTTACAGACCCTGTTTTCATCTCCACCCATTCTTTACACACCCACCAATCAGCTTACTGTCCCTCAAAGTGTTGCACACAACAGGTCTAATGCTTAGCTTTTGCACAGAATACAGTCTCCACAACTTAGTCCAGACATGCTGTATGTGAACACACGAGCTGTACCATATCCAAGAACATAAGACTGACAACAGAAGTATACAATAACAAGAGCCAAAACGTTTCTATTAGAAAGCTGGTGGTACATCGTCATCCAAATGCTACGAGGGTATTTCTAACACTTTATCAACTTGTGCCCACTTATGTCATGCTAATGATATCTGAAGACAGTTAAGGCAGAAAGATTGTCATGTTCACATGTCTGCCACATTTCAACATTTGAAGGATCTACCACAGAAATGGAAATCAGTAAATGAATCAATTTACACCCTAAATCATGTTAAATTTTTAAAAATCCATATTTGTTGTTTTCGCTTTGACTTCTTCTTCTTCCCCTTTAAACTGGAGGCTATAGGTCAGAGAAAACTATCATGACATCACTTTGTGTTCATAATGTCTATTTTAATTTATTCAAGGAAATAAAGATTTTAAAGAAAGACCTATTAGTACCTAGCTGGATTATTATGTAGCTGTGGCTGTTCTTTGATAAAACAGTCAGAAACATATTTACAAAAAGCAGTAAATGACAAACTCATGCCAGAAAAAAAATCTGTTTAAAAAAAAAACAAAAAAACTAAATATGATGCGCATGAGTGAGTCTCTGAGCATCTGAGCTTTAATGTGTTTTTCAGTGCCCTGAGGTAGGTAAGTGATCAGATCCTAGTCTCATGAAGAAGAAACTAGGTCAGATACAGGGAGAAAGTTCCACAGCCCTCAAGGTCTGAATGTGATGGCAGCATCTCTGCCCAATTGTCCCATTAAGGATTTCTAACACTGGTTATGTTATTTTGGCTTTTCTCATTTGATCATTTTATTTACTGTATTTTATCTGAGAGTTAATACTTATTAGACTAAATAAATACATCAGAACTGCCTACTCTTTTTCATTCAAAGTTTTTCTCAAATTTTAAATTATTGAAATTAATCCTTAAGCAAAAAAAGGGGAATCCTCTTATAATCAAGGCAATCCTCATATCAAGAGACCGTGTGGTATAATACAACTGTCAGATTATTCTTGTAGTCTTGATCCATCTGGTACTAAGCAGACTGATACAATATTATGGTCCTACAGTCTCACACACCCCTTATTTCACAACGTTCATTGACAGTACGTATAAATGTTTATGGGGGGATTTAAACTGCAGCAGCATTCATGCAGTTCACGAAATAAAGAAACTGCTTGTCACATCACAATGTTGTAAATGTCAACTGTATCTGGAACAGACTGATTACCAACTTCATCAACATCCATCTATTTTCACATTTTCATATGTACTGAGAGGCATAGTCTATCAGAGAACAGTATCACATATTGCACAGTAAAATAATTATGACCAAGTCACTACTGTACATCAGAGCAGCTCAGCGAGGGAAAACTCAGTGCTCATTTGCATACTGTAACAGCTTCAGGGTGAGAGAAACTGGCAACACTAGGTCTCAAAAGAGAGAAGAGGCTATGCAAAAATCTTCACTTTGCTGCTTCAGCTCCCAACAAAGAGGATCTTTACGATCTCTTTGACAGTTTTAAGCAACTTGTATCACAGAAAATGCCAATTCGTAATCCTTTATTCATTGCTTACTTTTCAATCAGGATTTCTGCCAAGTCACGCCAGTCAGGTCTGATAACTAGCCAATAATTTCTATTATCCAAGACATTTGGTGTCTGTGACGCTTTCACACCTTTGGTACGTCACTGTTGTAGCCCTGCTTACTCAGGAACACATAGGCCAAGTGGGGTTACTTCCTGCCAGGAGCGATTCTGCAGAAAGAAACATTGTAAGTGGCGTTTCTCTTGGGAAGGCCTCCACCTTCATAAGGAATGTGTTTACATAGCAAATTCCAACTCCACCCATTAAACAACCACAACTATGGGGGGAGAAGGTTGTTACGAGATAGGTAGTCGAGCCCCTGCCATTCCCCCGAAACAAGTCAACACAATTACTGTCCAAACTGGAAATGAAAAAATGGAATCTTACAGATTAAAGAGCAATTCTATGACTGTGTCAGCAATGTCACCTGTCAAATGTACAATTAAAAAGTTAAAAGGCTTCATTTGAACCAGCAACATCTTAAAATGGTACAAAATATACACAGGTATGTATCTGTATTGAAAGATTTTGCTTTGTCTTACTTGCACAAAATAAAGCAACTTTTATTCATAAAACAGTTGCAAAAGTTAGTCAAGACAGTAACTAAAACAGCTCATCATGTCTGAGCATGAATTTTGAAGTGCTCTCCTACAATGCCAAAACACTTGCCTCTCTAGAATTAAAAGGAATGAGAGAGACAGACAGTGACCTCTCTGCTGCTTCCTGTTGCACACATGCAACATCACATGCTGCTGATGTAGCAGCACAGTGGGGCCATACCACTTCCTGAGCCTACAATCACACCAGGCTTCCTGCATATATCAGACACACATCAATCCTTTCGAAGCCACACTCGACTGTAATTCCCTCCCAAACATGTTTGTCTTAATCAAATGTCGACGAGAAAGACGGGAGAAGAGAAAGACTGAGTATTGCGCATTGTGATTTAAAGCTATAAAAGAACTCAATTAACTCACATTGCAGACTTTAATACCATAGGGCAAGCAGATGGGAAATTCATGGTGGAATCCCCACAGACCCACTGGTGAAGTGAAATAGAGGGCAAACTTTGCCCATCAGCAAACATGCAATTAATCTCATTCTTTTCAGTGCTACAGTAAATAACCCTCATGTTCAAAGTGGAGACAGCTAAAAAAAAATTGCACAGATTAAGGTCACAAACCTAGAAAAACAAGGGCTGTGTTTTAGTCAAAGTATAAAAATGTGTCCAAGCAGTCATCTACTCCACTCTCTAAGAACATTAAAACCTGATCAGTGAGGACTTAGAGAGGAACAAATACCCTCCCTTTCTCCTGCAACATCTTTATAATAATCATTATTCATAAATGGAGAACGGAAAGGTGATTTCCATAAAGCATTAAAAAGGAGTGGTGCAGGCTGCTGACTGCAATGAGCACAACAGGACGGATGGGAAAACAGTTTATTGGGTTTCCTGCTAATAGTCCACTGTCAATTTGCTCTTTTCGAATGCTTTTACTTAAAGAGGCTTATAATAAGAAAATAACATACAAGCTGATAAAAAAAAGGTACACTTTGCGCACCAGAAGTTCTAATTTTAACAAAGATGGTGATGATTCCATGTTTGCAACAGAGATCTAAAGATACAAGCATGCATCAGAAATCATCTGTGCAACACTGGTGTACAGACGGGAAACTGCTGTGCATTCATTTTAAGCAGCTGATACAGGATTTTTGAACAAAACAAACATCAGCGCACTTAGCTCACAATCCTTCAGATGAGAATGACTACGTACAGATTAGCACAATGTCATGCAACATAGGTAACAACAGGGAGGCATCTATGCTGTATGATAATTCATCATTTATTCTGCAACTGATTCAAAACTTTTGGAGAATGAAGCAATAAAATGCAATTACTCCATTGTACCACTTTGGATTTCTCTCTAAATGTGGCCAGCGTCACATATACTCACAAAACAAAACCTTTTTTTTTACAATGAAAAAGTTGACAGCTGAAATGAGGTGGGATATCTGTAGCTGAATAAGAAGAAATGGAATGCTTTACTAATCCCAAATCCCGAGCTACAGATGCTTGGTTACACAACTGTACAGCAAAGCTTTAAGTCAGGCAAAAACGCTATCTAGAGTCAAAACAGCCAGCTACACTGAAGCTGTCTGTGCAGTGGATAGGTTTTTGAAACTGTCGTAGGAGGTAAACTGCAGACGAGGGAATTCATTCAAAGGGTTTTTGTCAAGTGAAAGTCTTGCTGATATTTTTTTTTTTTTGCCAAAGACTGACAGGGGTAACGTTAATACTTCTACATCTGATTTAAAAAATAGAAGACTGAACTAAATAGAGCTGCTGATGGCATGAATACTGATATTACATTATCAGTTGCATATCATGTCTACTATCAGGCTTGCAAGGAAAATGTAAATGGTAACTCTTCCATGGTGCTATTGAGTATAATGATGCAATTTAAATATGCATTCATGCGTCTTTTTCTGTGAGGGTTCATAGTCAACTGGTTAGCTCAAGTCAACTACGTCAGTAACAAGGTGGTGGTTCCCAATGTTAACAGCAACTGGTAGCAGCAGCTGCCCATTGGCTTATCTGTAGACCTAGCTTGCAAGAGTCAGATAAGTTCACCGGCTAACAGTGCAAGCTAAAGTCAGCTAGCATGTCGGGTGGTAGCTAGGGTTCGCTTTACTGAACGCTGACACCTCCACGTACCCCACCCAGCACGAGCACAGCAAAGACAATGTCAAAACCGCTAAACTCGCACTGACTCCAGCCTGTTACCTGTTATCTATCTACCGTTAGCTTGCGCTAGGCGGCTAACTGGTTCAGTTCGCCCCGTGTAGCCGATAAAACGTTATCATGTGCGCCATGTCTAAGCTAAGGTCACTGTGCAACTTAATACACTTACAGGATGCCGGAGCAGGAGGTGCACACGAAGGAGCCCACGGTCATGTTGGCATAGGTTGGGCCGCGCTGGTCGCAGTCAAAGCACTTTCTATTGGGAGGCAAACTCGTCATTTCTCTCAGCATCTTCAGGTGTTTCTCCTCCTGTTTTCGTTTCGCACTCGCCGCCATGGTGAAGGATACACAGCAGGATTAAATGAACCCGGGGAGAGACCGAGAGGTCAGCTATAAGTAAAACAAAAGGCTTGTGCTTTTTTAACGGTTGCCGACTCGTGCTGAAGGCGGAGAGGGGATGGGTAGGGAGCTCTGTTGTCAGGGCGGCCTCGCGTCTCCTCGAACAAGGAGTTACAGACTGAGGGTCAGGTCCGCTGACGGAGCAAGAGCTGTCCCGTCGAGCACTTCCGCCTTCGTTTAAATCCCGTTATGCGGACCACATCGCTTCTTTTTGGGTCAGCGCCAAATAGGAATGCCTTTTATTCCAATATTTCCACGAGAGAGTCGCGATTCTTCATCTAATGTTATCTAAGGTAGCATTATTAGAACACAGTATTGGCATGCAACTATAGTATTGCTCAGATGTCGTGTGTTTGCTGCGCAGTATGCACGTTTAAATGAAAGATATCAAATTTATATACCTGCAATAACCACTCTATATATTTATTTATCTGCAGTTCAGATTGTGAGGAATACGGGAAACTATTAACATAACAAACGGAGTAATTTGTTCACGGAATTTCCAGTCTGAAACAACGGATTCCGACGGTTAGAAATGCGTTTGAACTATTTTGTCTCCTTCACTCTTTGGTTGCACTCATGACAGCGCAGACTGCTACAAGCCTTTCTTTAACACACCAGCGCCACCATGCGGATTATCACTGTCACTGCAGCACTATGTGGAAAAGGTGGCACCACTGTCTGATGATCAACTTATTGATGTAATGCGGCTTTCAGTTCCACAAAATATGTACAAGACACGACATGTGATAAGTAATGCAGCTGAAATGCATGTAATACGCTTCTAGATGTGTTTGTTTTTTTAAAGTATTGACTCCCCCCTTAGTTACAAATATGCTTGCTTATAGGGAATCATTGGACAGTCCATGGATTTCAATTAGTATTTTTGTATTATCCTACATTTATTTTGAATTTCTCGTGTTAATCTCTGGAATTAATAACACTGTAGCATTGTAGCCTTAACATTTACTTAAGTACATTTGTGTTTTATATAATTGTGTTGGGGTTCAACCATGTTTTTTTTTAGATCAATCAGATAAAGTCAGACCATAGATCTTACTTTGGGTTCATAACCTCAATATTTAAACTTGTTAAGTAAATTCATAACAGTCTTGTTTCTCTCCAGAGAAGTACTTTGGTTCAGTAGCTGTTGCTTGAATTTTGCTGTATAAATAATGGTGAACTAAAATAACAAAACTTCTCTTTCCCAAAAGAATGGTGGTTTGTGAGGTCAGTCCTACAGACCTACTCTCTGTGATCGTCCTTTGAATAATTTCTAAAGGATGAATGTATTTCTGTTTGACCTCAGATTTGGAGAAGAAGAACATGTTCTTTATCTTTATCTTCTTTTAAAAATATGGTGAAGGAACTATTTACTGAGTCCTGTACCTGCTTTTAGTGTATTTTATCTTCAAAGCCTTTCATTGTTATGTTTTGTTTGTGTATTATTTTTTATGGATGTATTGCCTTTATTGTATTTTCTGCTCTGTGCTGCCTCTTGGCCAGGTCGTTATTGTAAACGAGAATCTGTTCTCAATTAACCCACCTGGTTAAATAAAGGAAAAATAAATAAAAAAACATGTCAGTTAATTGTTTTCTACGTATATGTGTGAAAGAAATCTGCCACTAAGCAATGATATCCCTAAAACTCTTTATGTGAAATCTTAAAATCTTTACCCCATAACCTGCAGAATACATACAAGTAGTGTGCCACATTAAATGTTGACATCAAGTTTATATTCATGCATTCATTTCTCAAAGGAGCATACATAGTAAAAGAAATTAAAATGAGCAAAATCAGAATGTACACATACTTATATTTTTATTACAGATGAATAACAGAATACAAAGTAAACCAAATGGCAATTGTATAATTTACAAGGGGACAACCAGCTATCAGGTCTACTTTGTGCAATGGATCTTTGAACCTGTAAATTATTAGTCTAAGTAAGCCCATGCTATGTATTTGGACATAAAGGCTTGTGTTGGTCTCCTTTGTCTGTTGAAACTGACATTTAAATAGCCAACAGAATCAACTCTGACAAGTGTGCTAAAGTTTAATACGGTAAATGGTGGCCTCCTTTTCCTTTTATTTTCTCTCTACAATTTATGGCAAGTCTACAGTCTGCAAATGACATTTCCGTCCAACTTCACCCTCTTTAAATGATTTTATGCCTCATCATAAGAGTTGTCACTTCGTTAATTGCTGCTGGCTGATTGAATTAATGGCTGTTGATGCTGATGTTGAGGAGAAAAGTCAACGGGTCTGCGGTTCTCAGTGTAGCCATAAAGTTTCCGGAGGGCCACACGAGCTGCTTCTTCCTCAGCTGCTACAACTGTCTCTCCTGGACCCTGAGCCAGAAGCTTCTTGTCACTGTATTGACATAGAGGTGAACAGAGACAAGACAAAAAAAGAAGAAGAAAAAAAAAATGTTGATGAAGATCATACAAATAGAACGTTTTAGAATCAAGTGTATAATCAGTTGTTTGCATATCACTCGAATTTCACGTGTAACTTAATGTGACTCCATTTTTACATCATGTTAGCCTTTTCCCCAAATGTTTTATTCATTTAAAAATCTTAATTTATCATACAGCATGCATACCTGTACAAGCCAACAAAATACAGTGGCAGGACGGTGCTGGCTCCAGCAGACCTAATGAGGCGAGGCTCTGGCAGAGCAGTGTTCTTCTTACTAAGCTCCTCCACTAGTAGTCCCATGGGGTTGACCACAGTCCACATATCAAACAGATCCTTTCCTATCAGCTGAGTCACCAGGAAATCCTGGCAAGAAGAAAGAAGATGGAGGTAGAGAAAAGGAAAAAGAAAAATGTCATACTACTATGTAAACAATAAAGCCAACTAAAGAGTCTTAGGGTGGACAAATGATAGTTTCTTTAAAGAAAATATTGAGTGCCCGTAATACTGCTCAGCAAATCTCTTACCCTGAGAAACAATCCAGTCCGCTCAGCTCCGCTGTTTTCCTGTAGTGCGCCTATCACCGCCATGAATGTAGAATGGAGCACATCATCGGGAACAGGGAATTCTGCACTCATGGTTAGCTCTTCGATGCCAAGATTTCTTGCTACATAAGTCACTACAGCTGGACTGGTAAGGTGCCCAACAACACTCTCCACCCCCTCATGCGGCAGGCTGGGGAAGCTTGCCCTGCACCAGTCGGTAAGGAAGCTTTTGGTGAAATTTGCTCCCTTTTCACTCAGCTGAATATTATCTTTCAGAAGAAGAGCAGTGACTTCAGAGTCCACACCTAACCCCTTTCTCCTCTCTTGCTCCACCTGCAGGTAACAAGGGTTGATGAAGGCTGTTTTCAGTAACTCCAGGGAGATGTTCTCTTGGAGGCGGGTGTTGAAAGCCTGAACTTCTGCATGGTAATCCCAATTAGGCTGTTGGTACCTGAAATACAGTCAAATGTGGAACTCTTAGTCCTGACTTCCTCCACAGAAACATTGTAAACTGGGTCATATATACTGAGAAAAAAAGTATGTCTGAGAGGCAAAAAAAGTAATGCAAAAAATACCACGTCTAGTGTAATGCATGTTAAATCTATATAGGCATTTTTAATTAGACCTGTTTCACTTTTCCATAAAAACCATGCAGACAACTTCACTACTTACTGATAATTCTAAATTACCTCTGAACTGGAGACAGGAATGGTCATGATCTAACAGCAAGTCAAACTGTGTGCTTTTTGACACTTTAGATAGTTAAATTGGCACACAGAGATTCACAGTTTATTAACTGCAGTTAAATCATTTGTTTCACAGCATGCCGTCTTCAGGTTCAGTCCTGATCTCCATCACAGCTTTTGATATATTTATTATACTGTTGGTAAAGTGGTCATTAGATTCTTATCACAAATGGACAGATCTTTGAGTGTTTAAGAATCATAAATAAACGAAACTTAAGTAGTTATTGGGACAGTTTGATGAGCTTGTGGTTAGTTTACATTAAGTCTTGTATTTATCACTGCATTTTTAAGAATTACGCATCACTTGGTGCTGTGTGTCACTCTTGCATCTCCATCACTGTCATGAGTATGTGTGAGGAGCATTAACGTGTAAGTGATCCACGTCTGAATGACAGAATACTGTCACTTTAACGGACAGATGAAGTCGTTATTATGCATCTCATTTCTGAAAATGGCTTTACCTGTACACCACGATGGTTAATACTTTTCGTACAGGATAGTATTTTTGATGGTTACGGGCAAAACTTAACAGTTCAAATGTTAGCAAATGTAAAATTTTTAAATGCAAAATAATGACATAATGACACATTTTATCAAAACGTGCTTGTCACATAGACTAGAGGAGAAACAAGACTTTTCTCCACCTGGGGAAAGGAGCCATAATGGCTAGCTACACTACTGGTTTCATTTGCTAAACTTTAAAAACACACGCTGCTAAAAAAAAAATCTGCACTGTAAACGTGTTAAATGTTAACATAAATAATGTTGTGTTTAGATAGATAGATAGATAGATAGATAGATAGATAGATAGATAGATAGATAGATAGATAGATAGATAGATGGAACTTTACTGATCCCTTTGGTAGAACCTCAAGGAAATTGTTGAAGTTGAATTGTTTAGGAATCTTACCCATTCTGCTAAAACGAATAAACAAATACCAGCTTCTACCTTAAATACATTAATGGCCTTGAGATGCTCTCTGTGAATGCTAACGTTACCGTGGCTTCGGCGGCGGAGGTCCTTCAAGCTTTAGCTTTCTGGCCATGAGGTATTCGTACGCTCTCATCCATCGCTTCTTCTCTCTGACCTGCATTAACGAAACATTTCTGCCAACACGCTGGCAGTGAATTCCTAATGTTAGCGCACCACGATTTAGTATGTACCCCGCCGCCATGTTGATCCAGTGACAGCAGAGTGCAGCAGCAAAAAGCGCCCGACGCGGAACAACAAACTACATCCGGTCTCTAAACGAAGTCGGCCGTAACGTAATGACCAAGCGTTACCATGGAGACAAACATACACGGTAACTAACGTCGGCTAACGGAGCGAACAGTTGAGTGGTATTTTTCTTTTAGACAATTGAAAAAGAAACTGCCATTAAACATATCACAAACAGGAAATATAACTTCGGTTTCTTCTGCTCGATATTTGCTTTTTGGTCTTTTTTTTTTTTTTTTTTTTTTAGAATTCTTCGAAAAGATGGAAGATAAAGTGGCGACTGAAGTGCAAGGAGAAGATGGCCAGGGAAGTTCTGACAGAAATGCCTTAATTAAGGATGGAGCTCAAGAAGACCTGGAATACAGGAGAGAATTGGAAAGTTCACCTCAAGAGAAAAAAGAAAAAAATTCAGGGCCACGAATGACCAAGAAGTTCCTGAAGGACCACTGTAAGCAGAATAAACTGTACGCCACACCTTGTCTGAATGACACACTGTATCTGCATTTTAAAGGTTTCTCCACCATTGAGAACTTAGAAGAGTACACAGGACTGAAGTGTCTCTGGCTGGAAAGTAATGGCCTCCAGCGCATTGAGAACCTGGATGCCCAGACTGACCTGCGCTGCTTGTTCCTTCAGCAGAACCTCATACACAAGCTGGAGAACTTCAAACCTTTGAAAAAGCTCTGCACCCTGAATGTCTCCAACAACTACATACACACCATAGAGAACATCTCCTGCCTTCCTGAGCTCAGCACTCTGCAGATTGCCCATAACAAGCTGAAAACTGTGAGGGACATCGAGCATTTGAATCAGTGTCCGGCCATTAGTGCATTGGACATGTCTCACAACCTGTTTTGTGACCCAGAGATCCTTCCTGTGCTCGAGGCCATGCCAGAACTGCGAATCCTGAATCTGATGGGAAATGAGGTGGTGAAAAAAATCCCAAACTACAGAAAGACCATGATTGTGCGCCTCAAGCAGCTCACTTTCCTTGATGATCGCCCCGTGTTTCCTAAAGACAGGGCATGTGCGGAGGCTTGGGCAGTGGGAGGGCTGGAAGGGGAGCGCAAGGAGAGGGAGCAGTGGGAAACCCGGGAGAGGAGGATAATTCAGAACAGCTTGGAGGGAATGGAAATGATTCGAAAAAAGGCTCAGGAGAGACGACGCCTTCGAGAACTAAAGGAAAAAGGTGAACACTTTCTTTAACATATGTCACTTACTATCATAGTGTGCATACTCGTGATAAATGTGGATTTGCATCTTTAAACTGTGTAACTGCTTCATTTTAGGAGAAACTGATGCTCCCACCACTCCAGAGAGTCCTTGTGAGGAAAACGACCCCCAGATTTTGGCTTCTTCCGAAGAGAAGAAGATTGAAGCTTTTGTGAAGGACTGTCTGGA
Source organism: Stegastes partitus (assembly GCF_000690725.1). Taxonomy (NCBI): domain Eukaryota; kingdom Metazoa; phylum Chordata; class Actinopteri; family Pomacentridae; genus Stegastes; species Stegastes partitus. The sequence continues at coordinate 44,904 of NW_007578701.1, forward strand.
TGCCAACGAAGAGTTCTTGCAGAGTCAGTCTAACCAAGGCCCCAATGAACATCTAGAATCAGAGCAGAGAGGTGAAGTGCTGCAGACAGAGCAGCTAGAGAAAGATGACAAGGACCAATCAGAGATAGAGCAGGCTGTGAGGGAAGAGAAAGAAAGAGTGAATCCAGAGGAGCCTGCACAAGAGCAAGAAGGTACAGAAGAGAAGATATTAGAGACAGAGAAAGTACAAGATAACAAACAGCAAAACCAGTCAAGTGGAATTCAGTTAATGAGAAATGAAGCAGAGAGAGAGAAGTTTGAGAACAAACAGCCTCTGATCAGGGCACCTCTACCTGAAGCAGACAAGGTTGTACCAGTACACGGACCTGGGCCGCTGGTTACAGAGCTGGAGGACACAGAGCTGGAAACCATTCAGCTTCCACTAAATCGTGAGCTGTGTATTGATGACCTGCCTGACTTGGAAGATGTAGAAACAGAAGATTTTCCTGCAAGGTTCTCCTCCCAGCAGGTGTTCAAACCAAAAATAGAAGTCATATCAGGAGACAGTGATGAGGAAGAACCAACAGAGAATCAGAGTGACGGCATCTCCACCTTTGGTCCAGAAAGGAAGTCTTTGTTCTTAATGAGTGACTGCAAATCAGCTGGTGTCTCCAGCAATTCTTTGTCACTGGTGTATCCAGAGGATGAGGATGATGAGTTTTCCCATCCCCTAAAATCAAAAACAAACCAAACCTCATCTCCACCACGCTGCCTGATTGAGGAGCTCGAATAATGTTTTAAGAGCACTGTTTTTTTTTTTTTTGTTTGTTTGTTTTTAGCAAGATAAGCCTTAAAAATACCAGCGTCAAATAAAATGTAATGCTCACAGCCAAAAATTGTGTGTTAGATCACAAGTGCTCAGTCAGGGAACAGCTTAAATTTAAAAAATGAATATTTAGCTGGTTAAAAATAGCGAGAGGTAATTTATTGCCTTTCATATACGTTAAGGGTTGTCATTCTAACTTTTGTAGAATACATCTTTATCTGGTTAAAGTGTTATTTTGAAGAGAAACTGTGTTCTGTGTTGAAAAATCTAATGAAAACAATTGTTAAATGTGTTTGAGATGTATCTCCTTAATAAAACTGCAAAATGACAGTGATATGTTCATTCTGTTTCAGGACCAGTGTGCAGGATCGTAAGGTTTTCTATTAGCAGAAATGGAATATAGCATTCATAATCATGATTTCATTACCGAGTAATCCCCTGGAAATTCAAATCATGTTTTCATTAGCTTAGAATGGACCATATCACATGTACTCCTCTTCCATGGAGCCCGCCGTGTTGCCATGCCAGATTACTACAGTAGCCCAGAATAGACAAATCAAACATTTGTGTAGAACTGTAGGTTCTGGAACTTACAAAGTATTCAGTTGGTTGCAAACTGCAACAAAACAGCAAGATGCCACTAAATATGGCACACCGGTTCTTTCAATGCAATAACAAAAATACAGGACAACACATCATAGGTATGGTTTTACTCAACTGTATTAGATTTCCCAATCCAAGTCACATATCACTCTCTCTGCAATAAATATACAACATGTTACCATTACGGAGTTGCGTGTCTCCACACCGCAGCTCCATTTTCCTATTCTGGTAAACTACGCTATACTGTATCTCTGGATGAGTTCCTTTCAAAGCTCTTGAGTGGCATGAACAAATATTTACAAGTCATATTTAGCAGTGGGCAAAAAGATCTGAAATAAAAACCAAACACGAGAAAATGGAGTGGGATGAAATAAGAGTAAAAAAATAAAACTGTACATGTATTAAATAAACAAAAATCAAAATATCAGCCCTGTGTGCAGCAGGCCTTGCAGATGCCAAGGTCTCCTGACACAAGGGCGGAGTGCAGCGAGTAGCTTAACATTTGACACATAGAATAAGGGATAATACGTTCTCATGTCATGCTGATGGCTGAATTGCAGACAAACTCTTAACGTCGCAACCAAACCCAGGTGTTGACCAGCCAGAAAGCAACGGTGACAGAGTACAGGATCAGCTCTCGTTTCGCTCGCTCCTTGTTCTCTTCCTCCAAATGTTGGAGTCTCCGGTTCAACTTGATGAGCTGTTGACAAATCAGAGTTTGGTTTTTTTGAGTCACAGGGGTTCTATGATTAGCTCTCAAGATCAAAATAATGTATTAAGAACTAACCTGACGTCGAAGTGTTGTCGCATCCACCACAGTCATGTCATCTGCTGTCCCCTCCAGAGAGGCTTCATATGTTGATAAAGCAAGCCTTGAAAAGAGAGAAGAGCTACTTCAGGAATTACATAATTCAACCAGTCACAACAGAGTGCAAAATGTATACATCGCATTCAGGATGTACTGCACATTTAACAATAGACACATTATTTTCATAGAGAATTTTTCTGACAGGACTTAACCTAATTTTTCACCTATAATGAGAACACAAGGCAGGAAAGGATGAGGACAAGGAAAGAGGAACAGAATGAAGTGCCAGGTGAAGTTACCTGGAATCATGCAGGGGGTTGGAGCTTGAAGCCGACCCCCCTCGCAGTGATGGTTTGCTGAAGAAGTGGGGAAAGAAAGAGTTGGGAGAAGGAAAAAGAGATATAGAGAAACAGTGTTGCATCCATGCACACAACTTGCATGTCCTTCGCAAACCTACACTTTTCGTATTTTCTAACAAGCTAATCTTTCTTGGCCTTTACGATGTCTTATTTCACACAAGTCCTCTTAAATTAGCTTAGTTGTTATTGTCCTTGTAACATATATCACTATTGTAAAGTTTTGGTTTTCAGGAGCCTAAGAATGTGGAAAAGTGTTTTCTGAATCATATTTTTGAGGTGCACAGAAGTTATCAATACACATCTGTGATTAACAAATATATATATATATATATTCTGCTTTAACTTTTTCAGGAAGGCAAACAGTCAAAAGTTCAAACTGCTGCAGTTTTGAACTTCAAGGAGAAAAATATGCAGACAGAATTAGTTCACTTCATATTGGTCTTTTTTGTTTTCCACTTTCTTCCAAACTAAAAACTTAAGTGCCACATCCTAGTAAAACTCAAATATTACTAATTTCCACCAGAAAAGAAAAAAAAAAAAATCAGTGACAGTTCACTCTTGCAATAGCTATTATTTAAGGGGGATATGTGTAGCAGTAATGGCCTGAACCAAAGCCACATATTAGCATGGTGCATTAAAAAAACATTGCTTTGTTGTCCGTGATTATTACATGCGTATTAATATTGTTACAGAAAGTTAGAAAAGTCAGCTAGAAAATGTTCACATAATATTTGAGATTACACAGCTGATATCATGCGACCCTCTTCCCTTTTCTAAGCACATGATGCTTCAGAGCAGAAACCAAGTACATGTGATTAGTATTTCAGGAAGATATCTGCTGCAGTCTGCATTTTCCTGACTGACCAATATCAGTTAGGTCAACTGTTGATGGTCGAGAGGTCACCTGCGAGGGTTTTCGTCCAAGACCTCCAGGACCTGCTGGTAGGCCCGACGTGTAGTGGACTGGATGAAAGATAGAACACCACTAGCGCTGTACAGGTTGTGATCTTCAGCCACGGTGAGAGGGGGACATGGGTGAACAATGGCTGGGGGGGACGGGGTCGCACTGCTCAGTACCCACCGTTAAAAGCAGAGGGAAGGGGGAAGAAAAAGACAAAAGAGGACAGGAGAGAAGGAGGAAGGAAAGGGAGAGAAATAAGGAAAAGAAACTGTCCTAAACTGACTTTGCAAAACCGTGTGAAAGAAAATTAAAGAAACAGCCAAAGACTGAACCTGCCATCGAATGCTGCGGTGAGTGTAATGTGCCCAACAAGAAACAAAAATGTACAAGATCATTCTAATTGTGATTATTCAAGAATGACCACCATTCAAGCACCACGAGAAGCAGTGACCCCATCAATAGTACTGAGATGCTGAATGCAGCTGTCTAGCAGAAAGTGATGAGTACATCAACAAAGTGCAACAGTTGCCCCATAATTACATAATTAATATTCAAATTCCATGTTCCAACTTATGAAATGTTCTACTTAAACAATAAAACTGCAGTGAAAATCTTTTTTTTTTCCATCAAATAAGACAAATCAAGTATATATAAATAATATTGTATCAAAAATATATGGCCAGCTTCGTAATTTTCTTTCATTGGTTTTATTGGCCATGTTTTGTTTATGTCCTGCTGTATTGCTGAGAAGCAAATCTGGTTGTCTACTGTGTTTATACACTAAGCAGCGATATTGCTCATTCAATTCTACCTATTTTAAAATCATTAAACATTTTACCAGTGTGTCTCAAATGTTTAAAATCATGATGTTAATATATTAGGCTAAAAAAAACCCAACTACATTCTGCATCACCACTGATAGCAGCAGAAGTTCTTTCGACAAAACAGCTTGCAGCGTTGGTGATAATAGACAACCAGCTCCGTTAATGACAAAGGGAAAAAAGAAACCATAAAACCAAAAAGAAGGATGCAGCATGCAACATGCATATAGGAGAAAAAATGGAGACGGCACTAGGAAATTAATGACATATCTAGACCAATACTCACGCAGAATCGTTGCGCATCAGCTGACTGTTCTGACGTACAGCTGCATTCTCACTTGATGAGCGTTCCCGCCGTACACGTGCTTGGGGCCGCAACTGCAAGGAATAATGACATTTAGTGTATTCCAGTTTTGGTTGACAGTATGGACATGATTGTGTTCAACAACTGGATTTTTTGCAGTGTTTTTACTATTACACGTTTATTGCTTTATTGCTTATTCACTTACCAGCTCCTCACTTTCTGGAGCTGCCCGTTGCTCCTCTTCAAGGAAGTCCAGAGGCCGCTCAGTGAGCGTCAGGACTCTAGGTGGAGTTTTAAGCGACAGGGCTTCTAGTGGTGTTGACTGGATAAGATCCAAGTCTCTGGGTCTGGAGAACTGGGTGTCGTTATTGTCTCCTGGCAAATAAAGGTGATCATTTAAGTTCAGACTGAGACTTTGATGTATTTTTTACTTCAAGACATTTGAAAAATGTGTTGTGATTTTAATACGAAAGTTGAGTAATAATGTCTAGCAGGTATATCGTGTATTGTGGCCGACATGCCTGTGTGGTTACAGATTTCTTTTCATTTCAGTTTCAAGTAACTGACATTGTATCAATGCTGATAGTGAAGCAACCTCTTGGGGGCAGAACGGACAAAGAGAGTGATATCCATTATCTATCAATGGCTGTGACAAAGCCACATAATAGTTAGATTATCGTCACCTGACAGTCACCGATGAGGTGCAGAGTTCATGTGTTATAAAAGACTTTGAACAACAAAGAAAAAACAGCCCCTAGATTGACACAATGTTTTACAGTATACAGTTTCACAATTCAACAGTCTTTAATTGCCAAAGCACCAAGGATAGTATTAATTCCATCTAAGAAATTGACAAAAAACTATTTATTAATTGGAATATAGACATTAAATAAGACGATGTGTTGTATGTGCCATATGTATAGTAGGCTATGTCAAGATAATTGTCATATTCAGTGATGTTTTGTGTCCCTCAGCTTCTGACACACAGTAACATGTACGTGCAGCTCGTATGCTGCATGTCCCTCTCCAAATAATTATGTTGCTTTTTAATATTCTCGAGTTCTGTGAAGTTTGGGATTAACAAGTCAGACTTTTTAGAATATTCCTTTCGGATATCACAGTATCATACCAACCTGCAATCACAATTCTCTCTGGGACTTGCATTATGACACTATGGGGGACCTCCTGCGATCCAACATTGGGGTCATCATGGGTTTGAGGGGCCACTTTGAGCATTTCTGGGATGCGCATCCTCTGGCTGATTCCTTCGGTGTACTCCAGCTCATACTGGATACGGTTTATCTCCGCCATCTCGGCCGTGGGGGAGGGGAATGCAGCTCCGTTCATTTTGCTCTGTGAAATGATTTGATAGCAGAAGTAAATGAGAAACCCATGGACTAAAATAGTTTCACTTTCTTTCAGCCTTGTAGAACTTGCTACACCCTGCATACTTATTGGCACACCTTTTTCTGTTCCCTATTCTGTCCACTACATATTTAACACAACACGAATCTCCTGTTGAATAGCCTGATACTGAATTAGAGAGGTAGGGAGGGGTTGGAGATGGAAACATGCTCGTGACAACATCATATGATTAAAAAAATAAAATAAAAATGTCTTCTGATATCGCAGAGGGACACAAAGGGAGACCATTCACCAGTTAGCAACAATACTGACTGTAGCACTTAACAGCTATTGTTTCCATTACAGAACCTATGTTTCATTAATGCTAACATAACGCTACCATCAACAATGGTATGTATAACTGGCTATCACTTGAAAGCCAATACAGCAGCTATGTAAATCTTTCTGAAACTAACAACTACCACTATTTAAAGAAACATGTTGCAGTCTGACGCTGTAGTTTAGTTGTGGTCGGACAAGTGAAGAAAAGTGACAAAAAACACCATAGCTTAGCGCCATTTCAAGCTAGCGCGTTAGCAAGGTTATCTTACCGTCTGGTTTGTTGTTAAATACAGATATGTCTTCAAACAGCGTCTTCTACAGACTCTAAACAGAATAAAACTTCTAAATTTACTCCGAAATGTTAAGTTTTGTGCAAGTATTACAGTTGATGAAATTGTCGGGCATCTCCTTCTGTTGATCTGGGAGAGGAAGAACCTCTCTTCTTCCTCTGTTGGTGCTGAACACCGGAAGAGCCGGACCCTCAGCGGAAGTGACATCGATGGCACCCAGCGCGGAAATTTGGTTCATTTATTTGGTTCCTATGTATTTATAATTTGGGTTCCACGTGCAAATGACAGGGGTTAACAAAAAAATCCTTTGAAATAAGAATACATTTAATTTATCTCAACTATATAAAGCTGTCAACAGTCAGATAAAATGAGGCAAGAAGTTCCCCCTCACCACAATCTCCCTTCTAGTTGGTGATTTGGCATTAGTTTTATGTTTTAATTTAATCATCAGCGATATTGAAGTTCTAATAAAGTTAGAACCTCTATTTGTAATTTGTCTTTCAAATTTAACTGGCAACAGTTAAATCCTTTTTAAAAATTCTAAAATAAACTTTATAGCCTCTAACGTTATCTAACATGCACTTAAAGTCAGAGCAGTGTCAACATCTGAAAAGAAATGTATCTTATGTTTATGTTAATCAAACTGACTTATGAGGTAAAATTCCCCCGTTTTCCCCCAGTTTATCCATTAAAAATCTTGAACATTTTTTTTCTTTTATGTTTTTTTCCCCCTTTATTTTTCCTATAAAGCTCTTTGACTAACCTCTCTGTGTGATGAGCTGCTTTATAAAGAGTTTTGCTTGCTTTTGAGGGAGAGTTTTTTTTTCTTCCCACTGCGGCCAAAGAATGTCTCTAAAGGAAGCTTTGGATTTGTTGGGTTTCTCTCTATAATTTTGTATGGTCTTTTCCTTACTATGTGAAGTGCCTTGAGATGACATGTGTTATGAATGGGCACTATGCAAAAAAATAGAACTGAATTGGAAATTGAATTAGTCCACTCCTATTTTTTATTCACAAAGGCTGCAGAATTTCTGAACGTGGTATTCTGTGATCTTAGACGAAAAATTTGGAGATATATTTTTGTCTTTTGCAACAGCCACGCATATTGCATAATTTGTTAAAATAGTTAAATAAAGCATGAGTGTCTGTGTTAATAATAATTCCTGCACATGTCAGTGTCTCCGGGGATTTGGGGAGATGGCCCCACATAGACTGTGGGTGGTGCGTTTACTCGGAGCCATTCAAAGGCTGCTGTTGACATGAGCCAAGTCGTCCCTCTGCTTCACCAGTGCCGAGAAAATCGAGAATATATCGATGAAAGCCATCAACTCTGGAGTCGAGCCTATAGGCGGACTTGCATAGATGTCAGGATGCTCTTCATTTGACGGGAACAGAGGCTGCGCCGACTGAACACTTCTCTCCGTGTGCGCAACTGGCTGAAATTATGTTCCCACATATTTTCATTTTGTGTGTTTTATCATTCAGCACCTTGCACATCGCGTCATCTCTGGAGCTGCAGCTTGGCATGTGAGTAACTTGTTGTAATCGACATCGTTTGCACTTTTTAAAAAAAATGTTTTTTATTTACACTTATTAGATTTTATGAATGATCAGGTGAATGAGAAAGGCTGCGCGTCTAAAGGCTGTAAAAAAGGAAAAACACTGCGCCATTGCGTACATTTTACATCAACACGATTACATAGCCAAAGTTTTACAAAAAACTAAACTTTGCTTTTGTAAATGTTACTTTACAGTTCGTCTGTGTGTTATTCATCTCAGTGCCCACTAGGAGTCTCTCTTTCAGGTCCCCCCTGAGAACGCAAGTGTATTTTATAGCACTGCTGTAACGTGCATCTGCACAATAACTTCCACAGGAATGTGATTTTTTGGATAGAAAAACCAGAGGTTTCGGTATTTAAAAAGACTGTGCAGGACGTGATTGAAGGAATCGTTTTCATTACAGGAGAAGCAGAATACTTCCTCTAATTAACTTCAGGCTGCTGTGTATTGAAGCCAGATGTTTTGTGGAGCAGGACACCTCTGGACAGTTTACCTGCACTGACAGATACAAGATAGCTATAACACAGTGCTGATAAGTTCAACCCACAGGCGTTTTGTTTTGAAATTTACATTTTTTTATTAATTATTTTTTTAAAATGAGCTACACATTGTGCATGCATCCACATACATGCACACAATTTTTTTTTCTTTTCTTTTCTTTTCGGAATTTCATCGGTTTGTTGGGTTTCAGTTTACAAATCATTGTTTTCTTTCTAATCAAGCAGACAGGAAGCTGCCTAAATGTTTGACAAAGTTTTGTCATTAGTTGATGTTCTTGTAACTAAACATATGTAGTGCATGTGGAAGTTGATGTCTGTTGGATTTATTATAGCTCTGCAGCAGGTTTGCACCCAACTTTCAATCCAGTCAACCTCAACTGTACAACAAAGTGACAGTGAAGTGCATGTCTAGGTCTTTGATATCATCATATGTGATAGATTTTTCAAAATTCTGCAGATTTTTAGTGAAGAAACGGTACTTTTGATTGAACCAGTCAATGCCCTTTTCCAATTCTTTGTTGTATTTTTCATGCACAGGCCAAATGTTTGTGCTGAACAGGAGATGTCCATGTTGGGGATCCGTCAGCCTTGTGTACAAGCGTTTTCCCGCATGGCAAAGGTGTGGAAGCAGGGCTGCACACACCACCAATGGTGTATGGGCTACGAGAGGAGGTGAGAGCAATCATGCTTCTACGATGCAGAAATATTTTTAAACAAGACTAGTTCCCAGACATTTCAATAAAAAGCATGACTGGAGTAGGTAGTGACGTAGAGACTTGTTTTATACAAACACCTATTGCAAGAAGTTTTCCCAGCCAATGGTTTTGCAAAGCAAGGATGGACACCCTCTGTTTCATTTCTCCTGTCCTCTAGGTTTGAGGATGATTATCTTATAGTCACACAATGCATACATTTATTTGTAAAGCATCTGACAATGTCCTCCTATAATGACTTATGGAGATCATTTGGAGTTATATGAATTACATGAATTATTTTCATTGAGTAACATAGATTTTGTTCTATGGTGCTGAAAATCATGAAGACTTAATTTCATCTTGTCTTCGTGAAATGGTTCCTAAGAGCTGATAATGTAACTACCCGAAACAAGGTATGGTAACAGTATCTTTCCTCCTCAGGATAGCATACTACACAGCATACAGGCAAGTGTACAACATGGATTTGCACACAGTCTATAAGTGCTGCCCTGGCTGGACTCAGAAGGGGGAAGAGATGGGCTGTCTGCATCGTGAGTAACAGCATTTCACTGACAGCACATAGTTCTGGTTCAGTAGTAGAATCGAACAGAAGCTCTTTATTGTCATTACACAGTGTGAACCAGTTAGGTAGTAACTGAACTGGCTTGACAGAAACATAGACACACCAGCAGATTTGTATGTACAGAAATACACACAAACATAAACACATAAGCCACATTATGGTGTATGATATGTTGTATCTGCAGGAGTGTGTGGTGCAAACACTTGTTTCAATGGTGGGAGATGTGCAGACACTGGAGACCGTGTATGTCAGTGTCCACTGGGCTTCAAAGGGACGCGATGTCAGTATGGTGAGTTTTCATTCCCCAACCGATAAAAAGCGAAAGCATTTGCCACAACTTTAAACACTCCTTGCTTTTTCGTTTATTCTTATGGTAGAAAACTATGTGCAGCTTTGACAGTTAGTAAGCTCACTTCAGAGGACAACATGTTGTTAAAGCTTTAATAGGCCCAGTTCAGACCTTATGCTTTCACTTTGCAAAAGCAGAACGAGCCTGTGGTGTAGTTGTGACTGGATGGGGCTGCTCTGTGGGGTCTCTGGTTAGTTAAAGGTAGAAGAAGTGCTTTCTGGGAGGAAAGGTTTCCTTTGAAGGCGAGAGCCTGGAGGGTTGTGGCAAAGCCAGCTGAGCCTCCAGTCTGTAAAAAAAACTGTATGTTAATGAGGGTAGCATCAGTTCTGGTTTCATGTGGTAAAAAAAGTAAAACCTGTAAAATTAGAAGTGTGGTTAAATATAGCGATATTTCATTCTAGGAGCAGTTTGACATTTCTTTAATATATGAAATGAGTCAAATTCTGTTTTGTTGTGACAGGTAACTGAAAGAAATAGTTCAACATTTTTGGAATAGGACAGTAAGTGTATTTGTTTTCTAGTGGGTTGTTTGAGAAGAAGCTTTATACCTCATATGTATGCAGCAACTATGAAGCTGTACAGCCAGCAGCTGGTTAGCACAGCTTAACCAAGGTGTTTCTACAAGGATTCTCTGCTTCTTCTCTGCTGGCTGTCTGGCCGCTGCTCAGAGGAAGGATTTTCAACATTTAGCAGAACCAAGCTACCTTTGGAACCTGTTTCCAGTCTCTGCAGTGAGCTAAATGACTGCCGGCTGTAGCCTTGTAATTACTGTACAGGTATGAAAGTCTTGTCAATGTCTACACTACCGCCTGCTAGTGAAGAGGTGTATTTCTTTAAAAAAGGATTCCTTTAAAATGTTTCTAGTCAGATTTACATATAAATTGCATTTAAATACTAGCTTATGAACTTGGAAAAAAAACAAAAAACAATTAGATTCTGAAAATTTTGAAGACATCTACAGAAAGGGGAACACAATACCCCAGTAACCTCAGTCTCAGACTTCTAAATGAACTGCAGCTGAACAGTATCTGGGATCTGTTACAATTCAACGAGAAATAGGTTGTGTGATTTTCCCTCTTGTCTCAGAATGTTGTCTTACTGTTTCTGTCAGCGTCTGTCCTTTCCACTGTCCAAGCCCCTATGGTCTACGTCAACAGGCAAACAGTGGGGTGGGAGGGGTGGGAGGGGTGGCTGTTACCGTTCTGGAAGTGTCCTGCAGAGACAGAATGGCAAGCGGAGGATATTTGGTTCCTACCCCCCACATGCTCGCAAACATACAAACACACAGTCGCTGCAGAGGCCTTTCCCGTTTGATTCCTTGACTCTCCCAGGAGGACGGGCCTGCCTCAAGTTTTTAACAGTCCTTCCTCTTGACTTTTCACATGAACGTGTTGTTGTTTGTTAGAGGTGGCTCTTGGGTTTGCTTTCACATGGGCTCTTGGGTTTTCACACACCGAGGTGGCAGATTGAGAAGAGAGATACTAGATCTAATCAGAAATCCTTTGGGCTTCTCCTTCTCTCTTTCACATCCTGTGCTTCGATCCGCCTTGAGAACTTACATTTTGCTCTTCTCTTTTTGTAAAGTGCTTTTCCTTGTCTCGTCTCTCGAGACAGATTTATCCGTACTCTTCTGCCAGAATCATTATGCAGAGAGAGAGACACTGCCAAGCTCCTGTGTTCAGCCAGGTTCTTTGACTGAACCTCGGTTTGAAGCAGGGGCAAATACATGCACGAATAATTCTGTGTTGTAAGGATTTGAGCAATTTGTAATTTCTAATATTTCTTTATTTCAAAATGAAGGTTTGAAGAGATACTGCAGTCTTTGTCCCATTGTTTTGTTAAGGCACCATCTGCTTTAATTGTGTTTAAGAAAGAGTGGCATTAGGCCTGAGCTATACAACACAAAGTTTAGTGTCTGACAGTGTCATGTAGAGGGTACCAATAATGCTGTGAAATCAGCCCATGCATGTCCAACCGATGAGGTTTTTCCCTTGACGGATAAAGCAGTTACAAAAATACGCAGAGCTGTTTGGAAATTTGGACAACTCATCCTCAACCGTAATTGATGAGAGCATGATGCGAAAATCATCCCTGGTAGTTTGATCCAGAGCCACTAACACACACAATGTTAACAGATTATAGACCACCAGTATTATCCAAAATGTGAAAATAGAACTTGTAGCAGCTCATAAGTCAGGCGGTAAATAATTCTGAATGATACAGTAAGGACTGAGAGCAGAGCATTTAGCCAAATACACAATAAATATGACAGAACACAGTATTGAATCAGGGACCAAGCAAAACAAATTTGACAATTTCTGTTTCCAAAATAGCTGAAAATGGTTGTTAAAGAAATGCTTCTGGCTAAAACTCATTGGAAAGCATAAGAATTTCTGTTTTTTCAAATGAAATATGTTCCTAAGGTAAACATGGCTGTATCATTAATGTGAAACCTTCTTCTAACAGTCCGTTAATAAAATGTGTTACGAAGCTTATTAATTTGGATAGTGCTTGCTACCAACCTTACACAGAAAGAAAATAGAGCTAAAACATTTTGCTTGAAACAGTACACTGCAGTCTATATGACACATTTTACCATGAGAGTCCTGGAAACATAGAAATCTGTATGTGTACATGAAGCCACCAGAGGAACTAGTCATTATAAGTTTTGTGTCGTGGGATTTTACGTTCCACGATGACAGACTTATTTCTATCCTGTGTGTGTTTCATGTATGTTGGAGAGAAAGCAGATACAGTAAAGGAGCAGGAATGCTGACTTCTGTAGATTTATTCTGGACTAATAAGTTAAAGGTTGCTGCCCTGCTTTTCTGTCATAAAGATGTTTCGCAAGACTTCATCACATTTACTGTACACTTTTCCCTTCATGTTCGTATCCTTTCCCATGTGCTTTTAATCATGCTGCATGTAATGTCTCTAACATCGTCTGCAGTTTGTATATTAACCTGTCTCTCAGTTTCTACGTTATATGCTGCACCTGTGATGGAGCCGGAGGCGATGCATGTGAGCTGCTGTTTCATGGCAGAGATAAATCAGTCTCTTTAAATTCCCTCGTGAGAATTTCTTCCTTTTTATTCAGGGCAAGGGTTATGTTATGTTTTTTAAGCCAAAGGTGCTTGTTCTTGCTCAGATGTTTTTAAGGCTGTTCCATATGTGCGTGTTTAAGCAGACAGGTGTGTTTGTGTGACTTAAGAGGTAAAGCAGGTTGTCTCAGGGATGCCAGTTTGATCCCCTGGTTTATATGACTGGAGAGACACACCAACATTTTGTACAGTTGCTGCAATAAAGCAAAAACAGAAAAGTAAGGGCAGTTTATTTGTCATTTGATACAAACTGTGGCTAAAGTCACCATAGCTGTTTTTGTCAGATGACTGCTTGGATGCAAAGAAGGATACTCACAAAAACAAAACTTTATTTGATTCAGCTCTCCACAGCTCTATGGAGCTTTCCAGGATCTTTTTTTTTATTGTCTTGGTTTGGTGTTTCGGTGTTCTGGCTCACACTCACCACTCTCATCAGGCTCTTTTCCAGCTACAGGCTGCAAGCAGCTGTTTTCAGAAAAAAAAACAAAAAGCTACAAACCCGCTGGCACTGTCTGCTCAGCACCAAGCAGTACACATAAACAAGAATAGTAACTAGCTGGTGGACACATTTGAGCATTTAACAACTCAAGAGTTAGATATGTGACTCAGTAGTTGATGACAGTAGTCATCATTGTCCATAGTCCTGCCCCCTCACTGCTTGCTTCATCCAGGTTGCCATTTAACAAGCAGCTACCTCATAATCTGCTTAGTTTATTTGCTTTTTAGAGCTGCATCTGCTAACTCTGAATTTTTTCAGCCACAAGCAAAGCATACCAAAGGTTCTGCTGTCGGCTGCAGCAGTGAACACAAGAAGAACCAGCGGATTACTTTCATTTTTTATGGCAATGTCACCACAACAACAGGAAAAGCCTTAATGTTAACACATTTGCCTCCAATGAGTTTAACGTTACCATTAGCTTTGGTACCCACTGGTCAGAAATCAGTGTTGATCTCTGACCAATAAATTAGGGATGGTTGTTGGTTGTGTTTTTTGTTGCCTGTTGTGCTTCAATGAAACTTAAACTCAACCAGTGTTTACCTTTTTTTGCTTTCTGGGCTCACACATATTGTGTTTTAATACAACCAAATTCGCAATAAAGGTGTTTTTTTTTTGCTTTTTTTTAAAAACATATTATTCTGTTTCTTTTTGTCAGACTAAGAAATAAACATTAAATATAGACTGAAATGTAGTCCATTAACACTACATGTTGATCAGCAGTCACTTCAAAGCCATTTCCAAGTGGCTGTTCTACACCGCTAAATTACTGATGTTATCACGGTCACAGCATCTTAAACGCATCATACACATGAATTAAAAACAACAGCAGAGCTGTGAATTCAGCTTTAAGTAAAATGTTTGCTCAAAAAGGAAATTAGAGGTGATGGAAGTTCCTGATCTCACACATTCATTTAGGTCTCAGTTGGCTGATGGGTGGTCAACTGTTTTGCTCCACACTGTCAATTACAGCAGAGAGAGACAGTCTTCTTCCTGAAGATGGCGTGGACAGCAGCAGCTCAGCTTGATTTAAAGCTACACACACTTACACCGCCTGTTCAGAACTGGCGTTAAACAGTTATAATTAAATAAACCATCTTCGCAGTATTTTGAGCTGAAAACTGAAAGATACATTTGAGGGACATGTAAAGTTTTCAATAATTTTTTGAAAAGGGGCACAATATGGGACCTCTACTAGTGTCTACCCTTATTAAGATACTAAAGTAAAGTGTAAGGATGAAGAATATAAAGAGAGTCCCGCAGAGACATTGTATCAACACTGCCTTTTTATCACCATTCAATAAATGGAGAACATACACTGAGAGCAATGCAGAAGATCAGTGTTTGGCTGTGGTAACACTTCAAGCTAGAATTCACGCTCTGCTTTCTCTCCGCTCTTTTCAGCACTCATCATTGATTGGTCTCTTGAACTGTTACTCTCTTTGGTGATCCTGCCAAGTTGTGGTGGCAGAGCCCACTGTGTGTTGTGGGGGCCACCTGCTTCCAATCTCTGATATGAGACAGTAGGCACCGTCGATGGAAATGTATGTCAGCCACTGACACCAAGGCCATGGTGTTGACACCATAAGGTTATAAACAGTCTGGATCAAGCCCAAACTATGTGCTGAGACACTGGAGCCTGCTTTGTAATAGTTGCATTTACCCCAGCTTGTGAATACCACTCTGTCTCACTCTATTAAGCCATGGATTAGGCTTCGCTTTGGTTAAATTGGTGTATGGGTCTGCATGAAATTAGGAGACCACTGGCACATAACTGTGTAAGGACAGAAACCATCTGGTCCTCACTAAAAAAGTCTGGCTGTTTTCAAAGCACTTTACAGAATAGTGATTATTGACAGTGCCTAAGACTGGATCCTGTTCTACTGGAGGTTTAACCGATGTAATGGGACAGCTAATGACGTCAGCAGATATCAGGAATTTCTTGGGTTACTCAGGTTGTGATAGAACAACTATAATAATTGAAACAATCTTTTAACTTTCAAGGAAATGTGAGGAAACACAAGGTTTTGCCTTTCCGTCTCTCAAGCATGTGCACACGCACCAAAGCCAGAGAATTTATTGTTTAAAGAAATGATAAGTATCAATAAAAGTGGAGTGGACAGTGTTATTACCAGCCTTTCAATCTGGCCAGCACTGTAGAAAGCTTCATCGTCGTTCTGGTTGCAATGTAAATCACATTTTCCTCACATGGGAATCTTCTTTCTTCATATGAACTTGAAGGCTTAATCCCCAGGACCTTGGGCTTTCTCCCATGGGCTCAATTCTCACCTCCATCACTGAGCTCATGTCTGGATTGGTTTCCTTTTCTTCTAAATTTAACACACCTGTCTGCATGTATGTCCATGTATGTAAACCTCTGTACTTTGACATATGTGTGTTAAGTTGTGCTTGTCTGTGTGTGAATGGGACAGAGCTGGAGAGAGAAAGGGTCTAGTATCTCTGGTGTTTGATTTTGTTGGATAAAATGTTGAATTACAGTAGGTCTATGTTGGAAACCATCTTCAGTAAATGCTGCATGTAATGGTTTCAATACAAAGCAAGATATTTATGACTGAGTTAAAGTGATATACTGAGATACAGTAAACAGCTTGAGAGCCAGTGGTTCTCCCTACTGGACTGCTGGCATGTACAAGGACTGAGGTGAATTAAACAGTTGGGGGAAAGATGCTGACTCAGCTATCTGGATTTAAAACCCTCCGGTCTCTTGTGCTTTGGCTCAGAAGGAGTAGAGATCCTGTTTACAACAAATGCTAGACATGTGCTGTTTTTGTCATCCTAATTGTTTTTACCCTCAGAGGCCTCTAAGAAGGTGCTGTAGCTAAGATGTGTATGCTGTTGTGTCCAGTTTAAAAGTAAGGGTTTGGACTTCTTGAATTAGCTTTCTAGTAGTAATCTCCAAATAACTTAAGACTGGTCCAAGGACCATTTTGTAAATTGTTAACTGTCTTCCAATGGCTTTTAAATATAGCTCAAAAATATTAGCACCTGGGGAAGACTTTATAAAATGACCTGGTAATGTCCTCTTTTGATATTGAATATGTCCTTTATGACTCCTCAGCCTGTGTTTCATCCCCTCTCTTCCACTGCTTCCACCAATCTTTGGCCGTAATATCATACCTCCCTGCAAATCTACTCAGGATTAATTTTACTTGTACCGCTTCAAACCTGAGTAAGAAAGTTGATGAAACGATTTGTCTCTCAAACTGGAAAGTAATATAATCTCCTTCAGAGTACTGGAAGTAATTAAGCTCAAAGATGCATTTAAATAAAAATGTCATGATGTGGTTGCAATAAAAACATAGTTGAGAAAGAATAAATACATCAAGTCCAAAGTTTGATTTGGTAAAAAAAGTGTGGTGTTAGGGTCAGTTCTGGTATGAGAAACCAAGTGTAAAAGACGATGTCTTACTAGCTCCGGTCATTGTTCTCACAGCCCTAGAGAACAGTAATGTCTTTTCCAGGTTTGGAATGAATCCTCCACCGTAAGTTACCCAACATACCACACAGAGACTTATCTTCCTGAAGACTTTTTCATGCATTCAGTTCTATTGCTGAGCTGCAGGTCAATTATAAGCATTTAGTTTTGACTCCAGAGCCTCTTGTACTTTAATTTCCCACAGTTCTTTATCTGCATGAATAGATTTTGGGACAGCTGTTTAAAGTTCCAAACTAAGTTGTTGTGATTAAATGAGGTCCTAACACAGTTTGTTCCTGTTTATTGGACACCAAGCAAAAGGCCCAGTTAAAGATTAAAAGGCTTGAATGTGTCAGAAGCGTGCAGCAAACAGTAATTCATTTAGGATATGATAGGAACCATATGGTTGTAATGATGGTGGGCCTTATTACTTGTTTTGGTTGTGTTTCAAAGGCTCCTTTAACCAAAATTTAGTCGCTGGCCACTGTGGTGTTGAAGTTTGGGAGGTGTGGATGTCATAATGTTTCTTGTTTTTATAAGAACTGCAGTGCAGACGGTACAATTACCTCCGTCAGGTTAGTCACTGCTTTGTCTAGTGGCTCTCATGTTCTTCTTATTAGTGGTTACGGAGAAGGTTCACTGAAACTATATTAGCTTCAACTTCAGAGATTACCAGACACAGATACAGCTGGCTGGTCTGGTGTAATATGAACGGAATTATTGAGTAATCACAACTTTTCCTCTTAGACATTGTCTTTGGACGCCCAGAAGAAAAAATATTTCAAAAATGTTACTTAAAGTGATTACCAATCAGTAAAACATTTAGTTAAAAGCCACTGATGCTCCCAGCAGGATACATCAGACAGGATATAGACTAAAGCTTTGCTGAAATACTAATTTCAGCAACGAAAAAAGAGCCGGGATCAGCTGAAAAAAATAAGAATGAGAGAGAAAAAAAGACCGGATCCAAATAAAGTACATACTGGCAAGAGGGACAGTCTTCTAAGATTAAATCTTTCCTCTGGGTAGAATTAAAAGGCTGAGCAGTTTATTCTTTTATCCAAAGCTGCTGTACTAAAAGTGCAGTATCATATTGTTTTTCCACTTACAATGTTACAGGTACCACTAGTACTATTTCTGTTATTTCTTTTTTTTTTATCACTATCAGGGAACTAAAGTTGAACATGAAGTCCTGTGACTAATAGTGATTGAATGACAGAGGATTAAATGAGGAAGTCTGTAATGTCAGCAAATAGACAGTGTGGCCACAGACATGTGGCCTTTCTGGTGGATAAACAAAGGTGTTTTAAAAAAAAAACAAAAAAACAAAACAACAAACTCCACCATGAAATTGAATATTTCCTTGTCATTCGCTAACATTGTTGTATTTATGGGGTGTAAAGTGGTGATGCAATGGTTAGCACCTTCTCCAGTTTCCTCTCTTAGTCAGAAGGCATGCAAGTTAGGTTAATTGGTGATTGTAAATATTCCAGATCTGTGACTGTGAGCATGCATAGTTGTATGTCTCTCTGTCTTAGTCCTATAATGACCTGACAACCTGTCCAGTGTGTACCAAGCCTCTTGTCCACTGTCAGCTGGGATAGGCATGAGAGCTCCCACAACCCCTTGCTAATGGATGGAGGGATGGATGGATGGATGGATGCCTTCTTTATGGCTTGTGTTCCTCCTTTTCCTGTTTTCATTCCACATGTCCACCATTAACTGTGTGGATGTAAGAATCATATGCCAAGACTTGAAGGTAGCTGGTCTGACAGGAGACCACACTGGGCAATCCAAGTGCTACATGCTTAGCATAGCTATCAGAGGAGGAAGCTCATTAGAGGCCTAATGGCTGCCATATGGTGGGGAAGTTTTCACACACTAAACACGCACACCCTCATCTCTCCAAATGCATTAGGGCACCATTGTTTATCAGGTTAATGCTGAATGGCTCGGAGCTAATGGTGTGTGTGATTAACCATGTGCTCCCGAGGCTCACTGTGAGAATCTTACAGTAGCAGTGGCGGTTATCTTCCATAAACTTGGTTTGTCTATGGCCCTCTAGTGTCAGCATTACTTTGAGGAAAATTCGCTTCTGATAAAGAGGCCCCTTGTGCGATCCTTCAAGTGGGCATATTACATTCTTCGTTCACTTAAACCTGCGTTGAGCAGAGTAGAAAAAGCAACATAAACTTCTTTTGGCCTGGAAAACTGGAAAACTATCTGTTAATGCAGCTGTTTGGCTACAGAGCAAGGAAGTTCAGTATTAATTGTTTTTCAGCATGAATTTTTGGAGAAGCTTTATTGTCATTCTTGGTCTTTTTGGAAGATGCTGTCTTTCCCTTTTGTTGTTTTGTGGAAGACTATCACAGAGCTGAACTTGCAAACCTGGTGCAAGTCTTTGGATATACAAACCTTACTAGGTTTCAGACCAACTTGAGATTCTGAACGGCAATAATACATTTTTATTTTAAGGTGAACTATTACTTTAACAGGGACCTACACTATGAAGGAACTGGTGAATGGAAAAATATATGACAACAGCAAATAGCAATGGCAGCACTGACACTGAGTACTTATGTTACATTATGGTTCTCGGAAACAGAAGAGAGTCAGAATGCTCAGACATTGTTTCATTGTTAACTTTATCGACTGGTATTAAACATAATCCAAGATTAAAATCCATTTTCAGTGCATTTTTGTTTCCTATGCACTAATCATGTTTATTCCATGTCTGTGAATCAGTCACTTTTTTTTTGACATACCATGAAGTCCCGTATCTGCAGAACAGAAGGCATAATTCTACGGCCATATTTTGTCCTTTCTGTAGAAGAGATTTTCTCTCCTATCTGTGGGAGAACCAAACAGGATAGCTTTTCCAGATGTAGAAGAACCAAGTCAGGCTTTCACTGAGATACAAGGCACAAGTTAACACAAGACTTTCAGGGCAGGTGGGTGTCCTGTTCTATTTTTTCCCTCAGTTAAGAAGGTATGTTTTACTTTTGGATACCCTCTTTCAGAACACTGCATTTGTTCATTATTGAGTTAATGGAATGAGTGTATTTGTATTCCTGATGTAATAGTGCGAAAAGAAAAAAAAACAAAAACAGAGCAGCACCCAGTTTTCATCATTCAAGTCATTTTTTTTCACTGAAAGGAAACAAATTAAGTTTAATGAATGCTATAAAAAATGAAAGAGGCAAAAAATATGTGCACAGGAAGTGAAAAATCTGTGTGTCAGTAAGCTTGTCACATCTGATTCAAACATAAACTATATGGTCTCTGAAATTCTTGCTATTTTAAAGCATGAATGTTGCATTGAAGGACAAATGAGAAACACGTGAGCTACTGAGTGAGGCGACCACAAAAAGTACACGATTAATGGTTCGTCAAGTAAACAGCTCAGTGAGAAGATTCCCGTATTGATGAGCCACATGGACAAATCCAACAGATAACAAAACACTCACAATTTGACTCCGCATTACCAAACACAACCTCTATGCTCCTTGTCTCCGTTACTGCCTGCTTGAATAAGGACATAATGACAGTTGGCGTTCTTCCTAAACATTCAGAGCTGTGATTGATCTTGTCCCTTTTTCAAGCTTGCCAAATCTTGACAACAACCGTCCTTTTGTCTCATCATTACTTGCTACTGAGCGGATTGTTAAAGCTCACTTTCCTCTCTGTGACAGGTTCCTTAAAGCTTCTCAGCTGTCTTTGAATGACCTTTGACCTTTGATCTGGTTCACTGGGGCTTGTGTTTTTCCTACTAGCATTCGATGGAGCAGTTCTTCCCTCAGCTAAAATGCTTCCTAAACTAACCAGTAAGTGTAACTAATTTTCTGTCATCGTGACCTCCTGCCTTACTATCATCATTACCATCATGAACACATTTTTTTAACTTGCATCTCAGCATTATCATATTATAGATTATTGGCAAACAGCAGGGATTTCACAGGTTTATTAATTGATGTTTAGAAGAGCAATCGAAGAGCGTTTCTTGTTTCCTGATGTTTCCATGGTGCTTTTTGATCGCTGGTGCTCCAGCTGTCTTATTGTTGAGATGAATGTCTGTATGACATGATTGTTGTGGACTTCGACAATTGCCTGTCCAAGTTATTACTAGTTTGGGTAAGCATTCCTTCCCTGTGTTCATTTGTTACAATAGAAATGTGGGAAAAAAGACTTAGAAACAGTAGGAAATACAAATCATTCCTGCTCAGGACTCAAATTCCATCCAATAAGAAAGAATCAGTAAATCCAATCAGTTTTGAGTATCCGTTATGACAACTGAGGTCTGATATCTAAGACATCTGCATTCTTTGAACGGTACTGGGAGACATACTAGGCAGCTGTTTCCTGCTGATTCAGTTATTGATCTTGACTTGTATCTTCTAATGCTTCTAACATGAGGAGGATGGACACATGCACAGTGGAAGGTTTGTTGATTTATTTAACGTCCGTGTGCTTCAAATAGTTTTTCTAGCGGGAGGAAGTATGTTGGTCCTTGGAGAAATTGGAAAGGGGAGGTACTGTACTGCAGAGGACAGTAATGTCAATAACACCTAATGAGATATGCAGGAATCAGGACTTGGTGGCCGATGCTTGTCTGCAGAGGACACAAGAGCATTCAAGCAGCTGTTTGTTCTCTCCGTTACCTGATGGGAAACTATTATCACCCCATTCATAAGCCAATAGGAGACCAGCACTTTCCATTAGATTTTTTTTCAAGACGTACAGACAAATGTATACATTCGAAAGCTGCAATAGTGTTTCCATGTAAGTCGCTATTTTGTATAATATAGCACAAATAAAGTGTGTGTCAGAGACAAACTGACACACTGTCCTACACACTTAAACACATGCAGGTATGTTTCCAAAATCATAAAAAAACAATGACATTGTGTTGAGGTCAGTGGTATGTGTCATCTATTCTGTCAGTCAGTGAGTGAGATGAAGATTGATGATGTAAATTTGTAGGTCTGAGGCTCAGAGGCCACATGAGGAGGTCGGTGGTGGTGAATGGTGAGGAAGAGCCTCCAGGGACCTGGAGCTAAAGGAAGTTCTGCGCTTTAGTTTAGAAGAGTTGCAGTACTTTATGACAGTTTTGATAAGCTACAAGTTTTCTTTATACCCAAACAATAGACGGTGGCAAGAGCTCTTTTCTTCAGGTTTCCAGTGGTGGAAAAAGTGTTCCTTGTTTGAGTAAATTTAGCAAAATGACAATGTAAAAACACTTAATTGTAAGTCAAAGTCCTGCATTAAAAAATCTAGATAAGTAAAAGAATATTAGCGACAAAATGTTGCAAAGTACTAGTATTGGTTTGGTCTCATTGACTGATATATTGTTATTTGATATCAGTAAATTATCAATACTGAAACGTGGTGCAGCATGTTATTGTTGTAGCTGCTGAAGGCGGAACCAGTTTCAACTACTTTTTATGCAGTTTTAAATAAAAAGACACCAAATAAATCTGAGGGGCCACTGGATTTTTATTGCGAGAGAAAACCAGAAAGTTTTGATTCACAAATAGTTTCCAGTTCAGACTTTTCCCTCCAGCGTTTGATATTCTGTTGAGATGTTGGGTCATTTGAACATTTACTGAAATAAAACCTTGTTAAAAGCCTGTGAGAAGAACTTGCTTACTTTCCACCACTGCAGGTTTCCCTACTATTATCATTTGATGTCTCAACAGAAACTAGTGGAAACCTTAGAAATAAGTGTATGTTTGCCAGAGGAATGAAATGATTACGCAATGTGTAAGATAGAGTAAGACTGTCTTGTCTTTTGAAACCTGTTATCTCGGAGGATAAAAGGTCCGCAAGTGACATCAGGCAAGTCTATAGAGACCTATTATACTTGACTCATTTCATGCATGTGTGTATGGATCCATGTGTGGTACTTACATGTGGGTGGCCTGTCTATTAAATCCAAATTCCTGACAGCTGAACCAAGGCAGAAATAGTTATCTTAATGCCTGCATGTGCCAAGACTAACGCTGTTCAGATGCAAAATCAAATAGGATGGTTTCCATCAATGAAATTCTCAAACCTTGTGTGGGTCACAGTTAATCTAAAATTTTACGGATTCTGTGAGGGAATAAGGAGCTGTTGACATGCACGTAACAACACACTGCATGCTGGGCTAATGAACAAATAATCCACCCAAGGCCATCCGAGAGGCATCATCTGTAACCATTTACGATTACTTTTCTTCTCTAGCTATGCACAACAATGAATACAAACTGTTCAACATTTAAATTCAAAGCTTCGTGTTTTAACCTAAAAGTATGGTGTGTCCACTGATTTTAGAAAAGCATGGAGCATGTGTGACTTCACATGCATGTTATGTTTCTAAAGAAATGTTATAAAGTTTCAATTTGGGTTTATTGCTTTCCACCATCTTTGTGAGGTGTAAGAGCCAAAGCAATATAATTTGTGATCCTGGGAGGAGCTCAGGTGGGACAAGTAGAAATCTACAGGAGTGAGTTTTAAGGTTATATACACCCAAACTGCACAACTCCCTTTTTGTACTATTATTAACTTTTAGTGAGACAAAATGTAGTGAGTAGAAATATTTTTCCAAATTTTGTAACCAGTTACTTTTCATAAAGTCGCTGTGCATATTGTTAATGTTGTTGCCTTGTGTTTATACCTTCTGTGACCTTGATCTACATGCTGATTGTTAGCAGGAAGAAAGCAAGAAAGTTCTTGGTTTGAACCTGCTGTTCGACTGGAGCCTTTCTGTGTGCAGTTTGCATGTTCTCCCAGTGCCTGTGTGGGTTTTCTGCAGTGTAAATGTGATGTGATGAACTGGTGACCTGTCCAAGGTGCACCTCTCGCCCAATGTTAGCTCTAATAGGCTCCAGCCCCCTATGACCCCCTACAGAATAAAGTTTGAATAGGTGATGGGTGGAAGGATGGAAGCAATGATATAAATCTAGACTTTTATGTTCTTTTTCTCCAAGACAATATTGTTTGTAAGTATAAAAATATCTTTAAAGCCATTGCGTATGACCTCAAAGCGTGCAGTATGGCTTCTTCTCATCTTTGTCTTAAGAGTAAAACTATTTAGCAGATGTCATCCTCTCACCCAGTGATGTAAGGCCCTGAACTTTTGCATATTTAAGTGACATTTTCATTCTCTTTTAATTTCTAGACCTTGCTGTAAATCTACTTTACGGTGTTAATAAGCTCTATTCTTCACCTCATTCACAGTGATTGTTAAATAAACTGCCGAGTGTCTTGGCTGCATGCACGGTAGACTTTCATAAATACATCATCTGTATGGTTAAATCACGTCCTGAAAATTTGGTCCAACAGTCATTTTGCTAACAAGTAAGCTTTTCTCACGTTAAAGCATTTTTACACCAGATATATCTTCATCTGATCACTGTCAGCTTAGGCCAGACACACAGAGCCTGACTGGGCCAAGCCACAAAGTTAAAAAAAAACCCAAATTGTGAAGCCATACCAGTACATATCTGAATATTAGACCGCTTGATGTTTTAGTTGACTTAGCTTTTCTTTGAGGTTACAGTTGAACTGAGGGTATATTTAAGAATGATGATCATTAATGCAGCTTGCTTAGAAATAAATAAAGATTGCAACATTGTAGGCGTCAATGACACTTCAGTCTTAAAGCAACAGATGATTCACTGCCCTGCAAACCCAATGTTACCCAGATCTCAACTCTAAAATGCTTTGAAAGGGACTAAATGAATGTGTCTCCAAATATGGTCTACCTCTCCCTCTCTCTCTCTGCTTGGCATCTTGATGATGATGGCAAATGACCCTGAGTTAATATGGAGAGCTCGTTAAGGCTCTCAGGGGCTGCAGGATCAAAGTATGGATGTGTAAGGGGGGCAGGGCCCTGAGGTTAAGAGTCTATGTCACTTTCCTGCGAGTTGATGAAAAGTGCAGAGCAGGGTTGTGTCTCTGTGGGCAGCTATGGGTGTGTGTGTGTGGGTTTTTCAGGGTTGGACAGAAAGTTTCCTAGATCCCCCCCAGTGAAGGGGAATGCTGGACTACTGTGCAAAGGAAAGTCTTGTAAAGGCCAATGGAGGTCAATGCAGCATAGACGGCCAGGAAGGGGCAATGAGAGTTGAAAAGCTGCAGTAAGCAGTGTTCCCCTGCCTTTTTTAAAAATATATTTTGCTGAGGACAACAATGTTACAACCATTACGAAAATCTGCTTATGTAATGCAATCACAACATGCTAATTAATCTTTTTTTTTTTTTTTTTAGTATAACAACTCTGGTAAATATGAGTCAGCTAACACACAATAATCTGCACAACCCATCATCATCTGTAAAAATTCCTGAAGCAAAGTCTATTCCTCCAGATGACCCAGTTAACCCTGCATGCCCTCAGAAACTAAGTGTGGGTGTGGCCTGAAAAAGAAATATGGCGACCCATCCTTAGTTTCTGAGGTCCTGCAGAATTCTGCAGATTTGTTTTTGTCTTATAATCACTAGTGTAGAGAAGAAACATTCGTGCTGTTAGCATATTTACCTCAGCTACTGTTTTTTTTTTTTTTGTGGTTTATTCCGCCTACTGTAACGTGTTCTCATACAGCACCTCTTCCTTGCCACATGCACACATGGTTGTAATAATTCAGCACCACTCGTCCAAACTACTGTACTTTGCATCCCATCAAGTGAAATAATCTGAGTAGGCGATTGATAACAAATCTCACATACTCAGCTGGAGACAATTTTGCCCAAATGGATTGCTGTGTTTTCGTACCATTATCAGGCAGTAGCTCTCACAGACTTTTTTTTTTTTAAAGCTGTGTTTTTGTGTTTACTCCTGCATGCAGATGTATGGAGACAGAAACACTATCAAAATTTTTATCTAAACAGCAGAGACCGTTTTTCATACCCCGCTGTCTTTTTATAAAACTGGCCAGGTTGTCTGTTGCTCTGCGGGTGTCTTCCCCCTCCTGGACCAGCAGGAGAGTCCTGGCAAAAACCTTGGTCTACACATTTAACATGTCTAAAACAGTTTTTTTCCTCATGTTTTTTATATTTTTATTTTTTCTTTGTTTCTTGGCAATGTTGCTTATTGGCCATGCATTTCGCTGTATGTGCTTTAGATTAACCTTTGCGTAAATACTTTAACACCACAAGATTAGGGGCATTACGCTGCTCGTTTTATGCTCACAAAGCCTAAACCAATGTTAAAAACCTTAAACAAGCTCAGTAATGATCAGATTCACTTCCTTGTGAGTTGTGGGAAACTTTAACAAAGTATCTGTCATCTGATACAACACCATTGTAAAGACTGACAGGTTTGTTGTGCGCTCTCAATCTACACAACGGAGCTGCCAAACATCTTGTTCCTCTAAAGCACGCTGTTTTCTTCTTTTTGCTATCTCCCATCTGTTTCTAGTCTTTCTCCAAGTTGTGCTTCTGAACTCTCCTGAGATAAACAAATGATTGCCAATGTACAGTTAGGGACCACATTCAATCTTTTTAACAGATGGGGACAAAATATTAAATAACGTTTCCTTACTGCTTTGGTCATACTCTTTGACAGGAGGTGTCTGTGGAAGTGCAACGCATCTCTAAGTCTGTAGGCATCACATTTTTCCAAACCAGTCATTCAACACTATATCATTTGTAAGCCTGGCTATGTTGCTGCATGGACAGGAACTACAGTGGCACATCAGGATAAAGTTAATTTAGTGATTTTGACAGTAAATATAATACTGTGCCTAGGAATACTTTCATTTGCTCTTTTTAGCACAAGAGAATTATAATAATAATTTTATTGAAGATGACTTCATGGAAATTGATCATTTAGCCTTTTCTGACAGAGCTTTGGTTTTCCTTATTTCCCTTCATTACACGTCATTTCTACTTATTAGAGTATGACGTGAACAAATCATAAATGCTGCTAAAAAAAAAAGGATTACTTCAACATCAGTGATTTCAGTAAAGTAGAAGCAAGGTGGAGTGCTTGTATATATTAAATGCATTCCATATAGGTTGCAATCAAGAAAATTCTGTGAAAACCAGCAATAAATCACAATGTTTTCCTTATTTACCTGAATGTGGCTACTGTAATCATTTACAGCATTAGCCCAGATGTTGGCTGTCACAAATCGTAAGCCAATATTCAGTCAAACATGAAAATGACATTTATATTAATTAATCTCTCTCACGTGGCATAGATTAGTAATATTACTACTTTTCTGTTGTTGAGCTTCATGGATATTCGAGTATCAGCTGTCTTTAAAGGCACTTTAAAGGAATTAGCAACCCAGTGTCACCACGTTTGCTAGAAGCTAAACACAAAACCCAACTGGTGAAAGATAAAAATAAATAAAAAGGAAAAAAAAAAAAAAAAAAAAAAAAAAACAATATAAGATTTATTTGGATTAGATACATATTAATGGCTGTAATGTGTTTTATGTGAAGTGATGTAGTAGAAGTTCATTGGTCTGCTTATAAAGATTTCAAATCAAATCAAATCAAGTTTATTTGTTACATACACAATTGTGTTGTGTACCTGGTCCGGCTTATAAGCACAAAACAAGGTACAGTGCAAGAAACAAAGAACAAAAAGCCAGTGTAGGTATATTTACAAGGATATTTATCTCAGTCTTATGAATTAAGTTGGTGAACTGCAATTTGTGGGAAGATGCAACTTAGAGATTATCCACTTCTTTTCATTTTGCCTCACGAGTGCACTGGTCCATAAAGATCGGCAGCACACTTAATAGAAACAGTTTTTGACTCTGATATCAAAGCATTTCTGTCACAGAGATTACCTCAAGAGGCAGCTGGGTCACGATTAACACCGTGATGAGGGAAATTATATGGTATAGTAGATTCTTTTTAATGCTGAAAAGGCAAAACACAGAAAGACGCCTGCAAAGGGGGAGAAGGGTTAGCTTACCGTGGGCTAAAAAGCTGTTTCTCCTCACAATTGTTTTAGTGTTTTGTGGAGTGTGCTTTATGCTACTAAACCTTTCAATCCTTTTCTTTCAGATGTTAACGAATGTGAAGTGGATGAGGGCGGCTGCGAGGGCTACTGCTGCAACACCATCGGCAGCTACTACTGCAAGTGTCCTGAAGGCAGTAGACTGGGTCCAGATGGCAAAGCCTGCCATGGTAAGATGGACATCTGGCTATGGTTGGTGTGCACAAACACAGGCAGACTTTAACCAGGCTCTCTGCCCAGCCAAGGGTTTACTGCGTTGTTTTATGAATGGAAAACTTCTTTTCAGTTTAGAGTGTGAATGAATTGATGTTGAACATGGCTGTTTTGTTTCCAAATTTAGTACAAAAAAATCGAGTGTGATGAATGCTACAGCTATGCTTTAACTACCCGGTGGAGTTTTTAACCTGTAGTGGGTCAATGGAGTAGTTTTTAAGAGGTTTGTGTGAATTATGTATGTATTGGAAGAAAACTAATCAACTTTTTAATTGATTTAAAACTAAACTTTTATAGAGCGTTTTGCACAGATCAAACAGAAATGTCTTCATTCTTACCTCAAACACCGGAGTATTTTGCTTTCCTGCCTAAGTTTACCTTTAGTCCTAAGTCATAAGGACATTATATATTGAGGTAAATGTTAAAGATGTACTTTGTCAATCTCCCTATAGTTTGACAGCTTGATTAACAAGCTTTGCTGTAGTTTTCCTTGCATGTAGTTTTACTAATTTTTAAAGGAGAGTTTTGTTATGCCCCTTTTAACCTTCATCTACAGGTATAAATAGACAATCTGGCAAAGATTTTTCTGTCATTAATATGTACCTTGTGGATTTTTAAAGAATTGTCCATAAACAGCATCTGAACACACTCAACAAATAACATTACTTTCCACTAGTGTCCAAAAAACACATATGTTGCATCTAATTTGTGCCTTTATTTTACTACACATTACAGAAATTTCCAGCTTTGTGACTTTGAGTGAAACACATCCGATGATGAATGTGTAAGACTTATGCTGGAATATGTAGATATTTAGAATAATACTGTTGGTACATTGGTTGTCATTTACACTTTATACATGTAAATGAATGTGTGTTTGGTATCAGGTCAAACTCATCCGTATAAATGAGTTCAATGGCTCTCGTGGTTTTGCAGAAGTATTTATTCCATGTTGACCTACTGAAGACCTGCTAATCTGTCTAGACTTGAGGCTGTAAAGAGCAGGAATAACCACACAGGCAGCACTGCCTCTCATCTAACAGAAATATGCCGAGTTAGGTTGGGGCACTGAGGCCCATTTGTTCCTCAGAGCTGCAGGTGTGAACAAGTTTCCGCTGACCTTAAACCTTTAGGACAGGATATTGTCACTCTGTAATAATTTAAAGCCTGAGAAGTTACTGGAGAACTGGAGAAGTCGGACGGAAGCAGCTTCAGCAGCTGTGAAGTTCTTCTTTCACGGGTTTTTGTGTGACTCGTATGTGTGGTCGTATTTATTGGAAAAGACAGCAAGTTTGAGTTTAAACTGTAGCAGAAAGAGTTTATTTTATTTGCTTGAGACTTTTGCATTCCAGAAACTATGAGATTTGTAAAACTGCTTACTCTGATATCTTGAGGCACCAACATTGCTATTCTTTTATATATCCCTTAAGAAAGCACAAACATATCTAGATTCCTGCTCTCATATCACTGTGGCATACCCTCTCTTTGGTTTTCTGTAAATTCAGCTCCTGCTGCATTCCGACCACCTGTTGATTTTTTTTTCGCTTTGTGCCACTCAAGCAGAGCTCCCACGTATTCGGTGTGCCACTTTGTCTAGTTGTAGATGCTAGCTCAGCAGCTCAGCTCAGAGCCAGACGGTGTCACACGATACCATTCAGACCTCGTGCCCCCTGACCTCCGACACCACCGCCACCGCTGCCGGCCCTGCTCCCGCACGCACCGCCTCACCCATCGGTGAAAAGCTGCCATTGTGAGTCCCCCATTGAAATCCTTTCACATGAGGAGACCAATAAGTATATTAACCTTGACAAACCTCCCTCAGTGTCCATTGTTTTGCATTCTAAGCATCCTCTACAATAGCTGCTTGTGTGTTAAAGCACAAAAGAGCCGTGCTTCACAGGAGGTCGTATAGTGAATGTTTACTTCAACGTTCATGCAGATGTCCAAATAAATTGGGCAAACAAATATCCTTTTTCCTGATCACACTAGTCTTACACTTGGGTCATGAAAAGGATTATTTTACCAGCACACGGCCTCCACTTTAACATCCCTCCTCCCCATTGCTCCTATAATTGGACACAAGATAATTAAAATAGTCCTGAGATCATTTTGGAGCGAGCCTTTCCCACGGGTTTGCCAGGGAGGTGAGAGTGCACAGAGAGAATACATACACATACACAAACGAACGCACACACGCAAACTATTTGAAAATGATTCGTAATATTTACGCTGCTTAGGAAGTGCTCTGACCTCCGAGGAACCAGCGAAACGATGGTAGTGTTGTGCTTGCTCAAATAAACTGAACCACATGTTCCTAGTAACAAGAAAGGAGAAAGAACAGCACAATTTTACCCTCTTCGCACACTGTCAATGCTGGTGTGAGCCAAAAAGCCAGGGATGACATGCGGGAGGAGGCTGCATGATGCGTTGTCCAGATGTGTAGGATCGTCCTTAAATGGAGTGTTCAGGTATGCTGTCTTCACAGTTTGTTTCTGTCTCCGTGGAACTCAAGTCTCAGTTCGACACATGTGCAGCTATGTAGACGCTCCGCTGAGGTGCTGTGCAGGAAGCAAATTGATTGCATGCATACTACTGCACACACAGTATGATAAGCCATTCATCATTCACCCCAAAGACACTGTACATGCATGTTTCTTCCTAACAGCACTCAGAGCACAGGGTCAGTGTGGCATCATGTTGCTGGAGCAAGTGCTTGCTCACAGATGCATTAATTGTATTTATAGAAACTACATATAACAAAATTACTATTAGTAAGTGGGAATAGTGGGACCTCAGCAATACTCAAAGTACAATGTCTGCAAAAGGTAAAACAGAAAAAAAAAAACTGGAGACGTGGTCAAAATAACATAATTACAGCTCATTATCTGTAGTGCCGTAAAACCGTGCTTTTAATCTTCCCCTATTTGGCCCATTGCAAATGGAATATTTAATCATGCCGCCTCAAAGCTGGATGCAAGATTTTATGAAGGATATAAAAGCCTTGATTGCAAAATGCTTAATTTAAGCTTCCATTCATTTAAGACTTATTTTCCCACAGTTGACCAAAGTTGTCGATACTCATTGTTCAGCTGAGCTCTAATTTTTAATCTAAAACACGAATCAGTCAGAGAAGTTGTTTATGCGGCCTTCAGATTGTGCCATATTCATAAATAGAATGCTTGTAAATTAAATTTTAGAAACAGTCTAGTGAACTCAAATTTCTGTCTGACTTTTAACGACTTCTGTGGTGGTTTGAGGCTTTGTGCAGTTTTGTAGCAACATTCTGTTCCACAAATGATTGGATTGTGTGAAGAGTTTTTTTTATTTCTGCTCATATGAAATGCGTGTGTGTGTGTGTGTGTGTGTGCGTGTGTGTGTGTACAGATGTTAATGAGTGTGAGGAACTCAATGGAGGATGCCAGCAAACTTGTGTCAACATACCGGGCTCCTACCACTGCGAGTGCAGCGAAGGTTTCCGCATGCACACTGATGGTCGGACCTGCATTGGTGAGTAATAAACAAAAGTATTTATTACAACTTGTGGCAACCATTTTCTCTCTTCTCCTCCCACACACAGCATTTTTCCCACATTAATAATGCAGGGTTTTTTGGAAGGTTTTCTCTGTTTTGCGGAGGGAAATCACAGATACGTTTTTTAAAAATTTGCCTTCTGTGCTTTTAGGAATAGTTTTGAGAAATATTTGATTACACTTCAAATATTTATATCACTTGTCCCCTCCTTCAATTTTCCTTTTGGAGCTGGAGCCAGTAGCCAGTTAGCTTAGCATAAAAAGCTTAATAGGATATAAATGTATTAACTATGGCAGCATGGCCATCTGAGATTTCCTTATGTGCCCTTTTGGCTAATGGCCTCTTCACACATGGTGCAAACATGTGGCCCCTGTTGGCTCCCAGGAGACTTGTTTCACACTCTTTTCATTTCTTTCCAAAGTGTCTAGTGTGAGAGAAAACACAGAGAAGTACCTGCATGTTTAAATGTATACTTTATTACATAAAAGAATAGAAGTGCCGACTGCTGAGCTTCACTGAATAGTCTGTGTCCAGAGAAAGAGAACTTCTGACATGATTTAAAAGAGGAAATACAAGGTGGTAAAGTACTTTTTCCCTTTTTAGCACCATAAAACCTGTAGGTAATGAGAGAATTTGTTGCACGCTGAAAACCTGCACTCCTCTGTTTCTTTTGGTCCGATATATTTTCTCCTAATACTCCCATTTGCCAGCTGCAGCTTTGTATTAAAGGATAGATATAGGGGCAGAGTGATGGCTAATTGTGTCTGCTGAAGCCATCAGTGTTAAAAACCAGCCGTTCTTTCAGTTTTACAGCCTGGCTGTGTCATCATGTCTGTGTTTAGAGCACCCAGAAGGCGTACGGCTAATATTCATATTTGGCACGTCATTATGTCACAGGAGTGATAGGATGGAAAGATCATTAAAAAGTAACCATGGGTACCTCACTGGACCCTGGAATATCATTTTCCAGTTTCCAGCTTTTACCCAAGTGTTTTCCATAAGTATGCAGCTGCAGAATTTGAGGTGTGAAAGCCTGTTTGGATTGCCAACAAATTCAATTATATCTTGCTGTCCCCTGTGAAATGCTGTACAACTGTGAAAGTTTCACAACTATTAAAAGTATAAATGGACACCTGAGCTGATGGCTTTTATACTTATTTACAATTTCTGCTTTTTGTGTTTAAGCTGTGAATTCTTGTTCGGTGTTGAACGGCGGATGTGAGCACAGATGTGTGGACATGGGGAACAATCACTACAAATGTGAGTGTCGGAAGAACTATCAGCTGAAGAGAGATGGAAGACACTGTGAATGTAAGTCGTTCTTTTAAATCACTACAATAAGTTATCTGTCTGAGGTGCTTCAATGTGGACCAAGTTACAGCTCAAGCAAAGAATTTTTGGCTATTTCTAATGTGCAAGGCAGGAAAATGTAAAGAGAAAAAAAAAGGAATTTGAGGAGCGGGAATTCATATTAGTCTTCTTGGACCTTAACATGTATTTATTAGTTTTACGAGGGATCTTGTGATATCATTGCCAGATTCACAGTATGGGAAAGCGTTTTTGTGCAGTTTCTGAATAAGAAGGAAGAGGTGGCCCCTGCAGGAGTTAAATTTAGATGTTGCTCTAGAGTTGAGAATTAAAACTGCCATTACGAACCAACACAGAATAGTTGGACCTGGCTTTAGTTTTTTGGTTTATTTGTGTGTCTGTTTGTGTGTGTGTGTTAGTGAAGGACCCCTGTCAGGACAGGAATGGAGGCTGTGCCCAGCTGTGTGTTTCAGAAAATGACCGAGTTCACTGCAGCTGCCGACCCGGTTTTACACTGCCCGGAGATGGCAAGAGCTGTGACGGTGAGGAATTTCTCTCTCACACACACTCATGCACACACAAAAAAATACACATCAGACAGCTACAGCAGCAGTTCACCAACTGACATGGGACACCTTTTTAAAGTATGTAAAGTCAGCACAGCAGCACTGAAAAGCAGGAGATAAAATTATGCAATTGTGGGAATTTTACTGGCACCCATCCAATGATATCCAGATTTTCGCCTGTGGTTCAGCTTCAGAGCTACATCAGTTGCGACATCAGCGGATGACTGTTTCAAATCGTTTGGCATTCTTGTCAACAGTTTTTTTCTGAAAAAGCATTTTTTATCCTCTTTTCTCTACTTTTGTGTTTTTCAGTAAAATAGTCACGAAACCACCCACTAGGGAGCTTTTGACACATTGTTCTGGTTCAGAAAATCATTCAACAATGGGAAAAGAATAACTGCACCACTGTTTAAAAGAATTACATTTATGGTTTTTCCATAAGTTACAGCCACATTCAAGCTCTGTTTGGAAGCAAAGCAATCTGCCCTACAACGGACCTGAATCACTCTGGGCCTGATGTTGGAAACTGTCCTCACGATTCATCTCCCTTACATTTCTTCTGCTCCTGGAGAGGCCAAAGTAATGCGAACCCTGACAAAGCCTTCTTTTCAGAGGAAGAAGTGGCTATATTGTTTGGAAATCCTTTACACATTCATTCATTTTTAAGATGGCAGCACTTACTAAGAAGTGTGACTTAGACTCCAAGTTGGTGTATGATCTATTTGTGTCAGTACAAATGTGTGCTTGTTTCAAAAACTATTTTTTATTGCAATATGAAACCCTTCTGCTCCTCAGAGTCAGCTGCTTCTTGGCCAAGAGAGTCAACATACTTAATTCCAGTAAATAATTTGAAGACTACAAGACATTTATCAACTCCATGAGCTCCTCAACATGACCCTGAGACACATTGTTGTGTTTTGCAACATTATAAAGCAGATGAATCTCTGATACAATCTGTCTGCTCATGTAATTTTTTTTCTGTCTTTGTGCATCTGTCTACATTTGCCACATCTGTGTAAACAAGCACATCTGTGTGGATTAATATCTGTCTCCTATAGACATTGACGAGTGCAGCTCCGGCCGTGCCAAGTGTTCCCATGGTTGTGTCAACATGCTGGGTTCCTTTAGCTGTGTGTGTCATCCGGGTTTTGAACTTGGTGCTGATGGGAAACAGTGCTACCGTGAGTAAAGAAAGTAGAAGACTGAATCCACCTACTGCTGTATCTTTCTTTGAGAAAATGTGTAGATCACCTTCCCTCAAATTCTCTGCATAATGTCAGTTAAAAAAAAAGAAAAAAAATCATAGAACACATGGATCTTGTAAACAAGGAAAAGAAACCAGCGGAACAATAAATTATTCACACTTCATTGCTGACCATTTGTAAATTTAACTTGTTTGTCTGGTAAAGTTTTACACAATTTTTATGGTCACAAACTTATCATTTTCTCTGTATAAAACACACCAGTGCCTATTTAGCTTCTTGTATTTTGTAACTTTAATGTGTCTGCAGTTTGTTACCAAGAAAAAGAGAGTTGGGCAGGACAGACTGACACTTGAAGTTAAACATGCTTGAATAGTTATTCACTTCATGGCTGTAAATGAAAGAAAGATAGAACTTTGATACCATTAAGGGAATCAAGCTGCCCTGTAACTTGTGTGTATTCTTGCAACACTTTTCCTTTCCTTGAAAACATCAAGAGTTTTAAGGATGAATCCAAATCCATGTCTATTCTAAATTCATCATCATTCGGTAGGTAGAGCACTTAAAAGGCTGAAAGAAACATGATTCACTTTTCCGACACTGTTGTAATATAAACCATATTTGTGCTCAAACAGGGATTTTCCCCTGTTCTTCTGTCGCAACTAATTACAGGACTGGGACAAACCAAACTAGTCCTTATTAGCCAGAAATGCCCCACAACGTTGTCCTGATGTTTCAGCTCTGGTTGTATATTGTAGCCATGGTTTTGGTCCTCTCACCTCCAGGCATAGAGATGGAGATTGTGAACAGCTGTGAGAAGAACAATGGAGGTTGCTCTCATCATTGTGAACACACCACCAACGGCCCTCTCTGCTCCTGCAACCAAGGCTACCAGCTAGACCAAGACAGAAAGACCTGTGTAGGTGAGACACTTCTCTGACGATAGTTTTGTAAATCAGAATTTTTTTCTTCCATTTTTCAGTTTACTTTCATCAACTTCCCGACTCTCCTGTCTTACTGGTTATCTGTTGAGATCAACTCTATCCCACTTTGTGCCTTCCTCAGACAGTAATGAGTGTGTCAGTGAGGAGTCCTGCTGCAGCCACTTCTGTAGAAACTATCCAGGCGGCTACGAGTGCAGCTGCAGAGCCGGCCACAGACTAAACCCAGACGGCTGCGGCTGTGACGGTAAGAGTGCAGGCTTGTTAGCAGATTACCTCGTCTGGTGCTTTTGAGTGTTTTCTGTGTTGTGGCTCAGCTGTGCAGGACACCGATTCGCATAGCTTGTATACTAACTGATGGCTCAGAATTTAAGCCTTTCAAGGCCGGTTCATAACAGAAAACAGAAAAACAATTTGGCTCATGCAAGAGCATACTTTGTACAATCGAATGGAACTGCCAGATGGGTAGAAGATGTTGAATCAAATGAAGACACTGAGGTGAAACTAAAGTCATGGCTTCGTCTGACTGGAGCAAAATTACAAGGTGCACCTGAGCTCCCTCCAGCGCAACCTGTCTGCCATTGAACTCGTGCATCGCAGCGCGCAGCCTGCTTCCAGTTACGATGCTACACTGGAGTTGTGTTGTCATTAACCTTTTCTTCTGTTAGACATTGATGAGTGCCTGGCGGAGACCTCAGGATGTGAACACTACTGTGTCAACACTCTGGGAACATACGAGTGTTTTTGTCGACTGGGTTTCCGCTTGGATCAGGACCAGCACTCTTGCATCTGTGAGTCACACTTGCTTTGTAGTTATTCCCAGATTCGACAATCTTTATCGAATTAATTGCTTTAATTAAAAGAAATTAGGCAAATTGCAGATTATATAGCTCCAATTTTATCATGACCCTAACGTTGGACCGGGTATGTTCAGCCCTGTATGGCAGAGAACTGGAAGAGGAAGAGGACGAGGAGGAAGAAGAGGAGGAACAGCTGGAGGTTGACAGATTACCGGACTTGCTGTTTCGCAAGGCTCCTCAGCTCCTGCAGTACACAGCAGCCTTGCGCTCCCATTATGGCAGCGAGGATGATGACGATGAAAAAGAGTTAGAGATCCAGAGAGAGCGCAGGGGAGAGCTTCGAGCGGACAGCCACATAGGTATAGTAAACAGCGTGAATGATCACACTGAGGTGTGCGGCTTGTCAAATCAACATTATTTTATTGTTTTCCTGTTAAATCACTAGACCAGGAAGTTATGAAAAGGAAAACTTATTCTCACTTCACTATTTCTTTTTTAGTGTGTTTTGATGGCTCATTTGGGGATGACTGCAGTGCGAGCTGTGAAGACTGCGTGAACGGAGCGTGCGGTGAGAGCAGAGACAGATGTGACTGTTTACCAGGCTGGACGGGGCTCGTCTGCAATGAGAGTAAGAAAGTTAATAGGGCCTTCAACAGGCGTGCTTTTGTTGGTGACACAAACTCATGATAATGCATCTGTGTGATAAATTCTGTGCAAACTTACCTTCATCCCTCTCATCTAAGTACCTGAATGTAATGTTTTCCTTCACAAAAGGGGGTGACCAAAATGTTTTTGTCAAGGCTGACATAGATACAGATTAGAGACAGATAACTGAAATTATTTAGAACTGATACACATTTGTAGTAAAAATGCAATAAATGATCTTGGTGTCAAAGTTTAGAAGAACACAACCTCCACCAGAAGTAGCACATCAACTTATCTTATTGGAAATCAGTTTAAAAAAGTACCCATACCAATAATTGGAATAACGATGAATGAAGCTACGATGAAGAATCTGAATCATTTCAAACGGCCAAGGGCTCAACTGCAAAATCACACTTTAAAAAACATTTGATTCCATTTTTATCGCCAGACTTTTATTTATATGTGTAGCTGAAACAGAAATGTGTGAGTGTTTGACACAAGAAGAGTAGATTGATTTTGTAGTTGTTTAAGAAAAGATGCTGAAAAAGCGGGTTGGCCAAACGGATAATTAGTCAATCCATAATCCATATACTTAATATTAAGTTTTCTCCAGCATGCCCTGTAACTATTTAAAGAGACAATTCAACATTTTCAGAAACATACTCATTCCTTTTCGTGCCTAGTGCTATATTTGAAGATAGATATGAGCTACAGTCAGCAGCAGGTTAGTTTAACTTCGCATGAAGGCTGGTAATGGTGGAAAGCAGCTATTTTTCTCCATCCAAAAGTAACTAAATCTGTATAACAGCATTTTTAAAACTCAGTAAACCAAAATGTGTTAACCATTTATGATGTTAGTTGACTATTTCTTCGCTGGGTTCACTGGCTTCTTGGAGTCTCTTACATTTGCTGTAGTACAAATTAATCAAACATGTGTGAGTGTTCGAGGGCTGTTGGTTGTAGCGTTGTATTTATTATAGAAGTGGTACATGGTGATAAAGAAGTGTGTTTTTCAAAATGTCGAACTGTGTCTTTAGAAGTTTGGGGACCTGAATATTTCATTCTGCAGAATGGAAAAATATAAATGATTGTCTTGCTCATTTTTAGATGGGAGACCAAAATGAATCAATCAACACATACATGACAAGCAGATAATTTTAACAGTACAGGACACAGGCACCTGGTTTTTCCCACAGGACACATCCTCTTCTATTTGAACTACCTATAGCAATATGGTATAGTTTAAGACAGAGATGACATAGCTCCCTATGCGCATCGATCCAGGGCCATGTATCAAAACCTGTCGGCTCCTCAGTGTGGGAGGCTTGGTTGTTTATGAGCTCCAGACCACAAGTGGACCAGGGGAATCAATCTGTCTGCTACTGGAGTGTGGCCAGAGCCCACAGCAAAAGCACAGCCTGAGGCCAAGGATGTCCACTACTGGGTTAGAAAGCAAGGCTCCATTGTTCCCATCCAGCTCTGTGATTAATGGCTGTCTTTGGTCTGAACCCCAGTCACGCTGGTAATCATAGGAGAAGAGCCACGTGGGAGATTAGTTGGGTGGAAGCAATCTGTCACTTTTGGAAACATGCGCCTGAGGTGGCAGCATTCAGATGCACACCCTGAAGGTGATGGGTCTGGACAGCATTTTCAGGTGGAGTCGATGAGCAATAATGCTGCCTGAGGCAAAGACATGGAAAATGTTGCAGTAGGTAACAACATAGTGGTCTATGGAGGGAAAAGTTGGTCAAAATATGAACGTTCTGTGGCCTTTAGAAAGACAGAACATTTTGCAATTTGTCTTCGCTGACTTAATAGGCTTCACCTCAGTCTTGTTTTGTGTAAATCTCATTTAATGAAGTTGTAGCTAGAAAGAAATAGAATGACCTAATTTAGACTTCTTACACTAAATCAGCGGTTCTCAAATGTTTTCTGTCAGGCCCCCCTTCAGAGGACAAAAATCTTTCAGCCCCCCCCCCCCTAAAAAAGCAAGAAAAGAACCAAGTTAAAATTAACGAAAATAAAAAACAAGAACAAGCAAAAAAGGCAACAAAAAACTGCCCAAGGAACAAGAAAAAGAAAAAGAAGGGGAAAACCCTCAAGTTTGCAGGGGGAAGCCCCGCAAGCAATGGTGAAAACAAAACAAAAACAAGGGGGAAGAAGAAAACCCCAACCAATGGAAGGGCCTTCCTGCAACTGGCAAATCCGGTAAAAGGCCCCAAAACAAACTTT
Source organism: Stegastes partitus (assembly GCF_000690725.1). Taxonomy (NCBI): domain Eukaryota; kingdom Metazoa; phylum Chordata; class Actinopteri; family Pomacentridae; genus Stegastes; species Stegastes partitus. Next base: position 84,590 of record NW_007578701.1, read on the forward strand.
CCAAAGGCAACAACGGGGCCAACAAACTTCCTCAATGGGCAAAACAAGCAAAGAATTGGGCCCCCCAACCCCCTAATTTGGGTCAACAATGCCAAAACCAATAAAGCAACAAGCAACCGGTTTTGCAAAAACTAATTAAGGTACAAAGAATTTCAAGGAAAACAAAACTGAAAATTAAAAAAAAAAAATTAACCTTAAAATATATGTATTTTGTCACCAATCATCTTCTAACATCAGTCACTAACTGAACACAGGCTAAACAATAACTGAAAATGCCCATGGGTAGATGCTACATTTTACCGATGTTCCCTGAATGCCTCACATGCAGCACCTCTGATAGGTGAGTGACCAAACATTTGTTGGAAAACAGTGGAATGCGCGTTCTACACAAAATTGCCCAAGTTAAAAAGTTTTCTATAAGCAGTGTTTTTTTATACTACTGGCCATCATGTTGTTAGAAAAACTGTGATCGCTGTTACAATGTGAATCCGGGGGAATCAGCTTGGAATTACTTCATGGAGTACGTTAGTGCCTTTTGTTAAATCTACATCTCATTTAGTTCTTAGGAATCATTTTAAAAAGAACTATTTACATGTAAAGGTATTTTATGGTAGTTAACCAGCTCTCGTAGTTTCCTCATAATACCTCAGTATTCTTTAAGAAACTCTCCAGCATCATGTTTGTCATTATGGTGCAGGAACAATATCCCTTCATCCTGCCCACTTTACTGTTCATTTACTTCGGTCTAGTGCAAGTGAAAGCGCCACTTAATCTTTGTGTGAAAAATATTCATGAAACTTTGGTAATATGCTCTCTGTGCCCAAAACACTTTCTGCCCCTTCTGCAGGATATGTTATTTACAAAGTGTTTTCAATGTTTTTTTTTTGATATTTGATATTTTGATTTACGCTGCTTTTGCTTTTTTTTTTTTTTTTTTTTTAAAGCTGGTTTATCCTCCTGTTGAGTGACATAAAACTGTTGTGAAGTAAGCGTGTCATGGAATCTAAAGCAGACATTAACTTGATGGATTGTAACACTTTAACACATCTTAAACAGCCAGCTGGTTCATGTCGGAATTGCTAATGAGGCCAGTGAGATTAAGAAAGTCAGGCGAGCGCATACCATGGAGAAGGAAAGGATGGAAGGTGAAAGCGTTTACTGACTTCTTAACACGAGAGTGAAACCCCAGCTTTGGCTGCAATCACTTTCCCCTTTCTGTGTATGTAGCTAAGTGTCTTGTTGTCGAACAAATGCTGCACAGTTTGATCCGTTAAGTAATACTGCATCTGTCAAAAAGTGAAAACTCCGCCTCCTCTTTCTGCAGCTTGTCCACAGGGGAGCTATGGAAAGGCCTGCAACAGTCTGTGCCGTTGTCAGAATGGAGGCTCGTGTGACCCTGTGACTGGGAAGTGTTTGTGCCCCCTCGGGGTACAAGGCCTGCTCTGCGAGGATGGTTTGTATACACACATTCCTACAGAGACACAAACACAGTGCACTCACACGTGTGACCACAACCACCAGGGTTAAGGTGGTCAGCGTGAAGGGTCGCACGCTGTTTGACTTTATAGTTGAACTAAAAGCGAGTTTATCCTCCAAAATTGTTTCATTTGAATCATTTCCAAAAGGCTGAGACGATAAAACCACAATGCAGTGGACAGAAATTAAAATTTGAGAGAGGTCAGAAAATAAAGCATAATTATGTTAGATGTTAGCGGATACATTTTGTTTTATCTTATGTGGGCCATATCATTGTCATCAGTCTTGTGATCACTGCTCCATATTACCCTTAAGTGTTTGCCAGATGTTTGGTTAAAATCAAGTTGTTGTTTTTTTTAACCTTGTCAACACGCCTACATGTAGTTTTTTCTATCTTAGAAGACACTTCATGAGCAAAATAAGGAAGCAACGCCATGGCTGAGCATTTCCTCCTTGAAACTACAATGCACCAGAAACAGTCTCAAAAACACAGATTCGGACTTCTGGGGTTTCATATGTGACAAACCTAATGAAGCAATCCTTGTGGGGTTGACATTTATAGCTTCATTTCTACGCTCCTGCAACTTGCCATTGTGTACTGTAGAGTCCTCTTACAGTGTTTGAACAGAGTCATAGGTGAGCTGGTGTGCTCGAGCTGCAGCGAGTGAGGAGGAATGAAGGGAGAGATATGGGGACCTTTATAGATCCTAACATTGTAATGAAAGCAATGGTGTGTTATTGAATCAAAGCCATTTAAAGGCACAAATGAATTGTTATCAAAGAAAAAAACGTGTGAATATTTAAGTTTGATACACTATTAAAAATGCCCTCTTATAAATGATGAATGGGTGCTGCATTTTGTTTTTGATTTTATCAAGCAGTTGCCCTGTTTACATGTTGGCCTTTGCCCTTCTTAGAGTGGAGTTCATTTTAGAGAAGCAGGGATTTTACCCTAAAAGGTCACTGACGTTATTTTTTCTCACAGGTTGCCCAAAAGGTTATTTTGGAAGGCACTGTAGAAATAAATGCAACTGTCCCAACAATGGACCCTGCCATCGTCTGTATGGAGCCTGCCTGTGCTCTCCGGGATTATATGGCCGTTTTTGCCACCTCGGTGAGTAAAACGTTAAACAATGCACGGTGGATGCTGTCACAAAATTTAAAAATTACTAACTCCTCATGATTACAAGTTTAATGTCAGTAATAACAAAATGCGTTACAATCATGTGAGATATTAGAAACTCGTAACATATCAGGCAAGAGGGAATGATCTTTTCATTGTTACTCATTGCTGTGTGTTTTCTTATTTCCCTGGATAACTGCCTGCATAGATAATAATGTGAACACGAGAATATATGAAAAATGTTTAACAATCCAAACCATTTATGTTTTACTCAAGGTTTTGGTGTTGGCTGCTAACATAGGTTCATACAAAGCCACTGCACACTTTGTTAGTTTTTAAACATTAAACTGCTATCACCATATTAGTGTTCTGTACAGAATTTACATATGATGTGTACATATTCTCAGCCTTCCATTTCCTTTCGACATCAAGTTTACACTGACACGTCGCTTGCTGTACTTAGACGTTTTGATGGTGGCACCAGGTGAGAAGGCAGCTCTCTTGGGAGCCAGTAGCCCTCCAGTTTTCCCTCGATAAGGTGAACTGCCAGGGCAAACTCCTCATTGTCCAGCATGCCATCTCCATCTATGTCGGACAGCCTCCAGATATGGGCGAGCACAGAGTTGGGCAGGAGAGTGGTCGTCATCCACTCCTTGACTTTGGTGCCGCTGAGTTTGCCCTCATTTGGACTGAGATTGTAGAAAATCTCATCATATTTGGGTTTGTACTTCTCCACCACCCAGTCGTCAAAATCTATCTCACTGCTCTCATCATCTCTGGGCAGTTCTTTGAATGGATCTCTCCTGTAATGTTCACGCCTGAATGTTCCCAGAAATTCCCCGTCCAGCATGCCAGGGAGGGATTTCTTCCTTTGTTCTTGTTGTTGCAGTAGAGGAACCAGGTTGGCGATGTCAGTGCTGAGGAGTTTATCCAAGGAAGCCATTAGACTTGGTTTCAGTGTCTTGAACTTTGAGAAGTCTTGACCCAAAAGTTTCTCCTGAAAATGGATGCAATCACATGTGAGGCTCACTTAACACATATAAAGGAATGCATTATATTAAACAGGGTGTTCAGACAGCAGTTCAGTTGTTCAACCTGCATCTTGGTGCAGTCAGGGAAGTCGCCGGCTGGGACTCGATGCTGTTGCTGGATCTTGTTGAAAATTACAGGAAGCTGGTAGATCAGATTGTGCTTCTTGCTTTCTTTGCAAAAAATGGTTGGCATCTCCTGCTTCAGATAGCTGATAATGTGTGCATGAGCCTGGGAAGAGAACAAATGAGACATAAAATCATCTTAACAGCAGCTGGATTTGTGATTCTACACCTAGTATCGGTTAAATCTGTGAATGTCAGATGATCTCTCACCCTCACTAAGCGCGCCCTCTTAACCAAGTCATTCAGCTTGCGTACTGCAGCATTGCGTGGCAGGTTCCTTATGTCAGCCAAAAGGTCCTCTTCCTCCAGCTCTATCAGCTGGTAGTGGTCGCACATCTGCCTCGGCTCCGACCAGAAAGATCCGATGTAAACCCGCAAGATCTCTGGGGTTCGAAACACTTTCCCCAGCGACCACATGAGGGCGCCGTACACTCTCATGAGCTGTTGGGAATCCACCCTGTCAGCTTTGTTGAGAACGACACGCAGCTTGTCCTCGTAGCCGCAGAGAGCCCCAAAGGCCCGAGTGAGCTCATCAGAGAACTCCAGCTTATGCGCATCAAACAGCAGGATGATTCGATCCACACGTTCTGCGAACCAGCGCAGCACTGCTGGGAAGTCGTAGCCTAGGGTCAAGGAGCAAAACACAGGGTTTTGATTAACACTGTATTTAACAGGGCAAGCGTCACAGCCTGGAGGCATAAAGGAACATGGAGCACATCCCAGTCGTCCTCACTGGTTTCAAGCCATTTCAGTTACACCCAAAGAAAAATGCGTCCATAAAACAAACCAGTTGCTGCTCGTCTCCTCCCAGCTCACTGTCATATTACTTTCATCTGCTGTGCTTCTGACTTCAAGTGTTTGAATTATGTTTCTTCTCTCATAGGAGTTTACATTATCCCCATAGCAACAAGGCAGTCCAACATCAACAGTCTGAATATATGGAAGACCTTTTATTCGCTCCGACACTAGAAAGGACATTAGAAAGCATTCTTTCTCACCTCGGCTTAGTTTTCTTTTAGCAGCTGTTAAGATTCCTGGCGTGTCAATTATGCTGATGCTCTCGAGGACCTGATTTGGCATCTGAACACATTGAAACCTGCAAAGAAACAATGGTTAAATGGAATGCATTCAAAATGAGTGAATTGTCGCAAATATTGGCAAAGCATCACCCATGTCTGTTTATATCAGTATTTCTGTTATTATGGATGCAGAACATATGCAGAGACTAACTTTTTAACATTTCTTTACTGAAAAAAGTAAAACAAAACAAAAAAAACATCATTAAAAGCCCATGATCTCCTCTCCTTCCTTTCACCACTGTCATTCCTTCTTCACGTTTCACATCACCTGTTCAGAAACGAATTTCCAAAAGGGTCAAGGTTGCGAAAGGGCTTTTTTGGATCCACTGTGAGGGCATTCCCAGGGATGATTCCTTCCGTTTCGCCATACATGAGGGCGGTGAAACAGTCAGTAGTTGGCTCTGGCCCAACTCTGCTACCAGGAAAATCTTGCTCTATGAGATACCTGAAGACACACATGGTGCAAACCACCACTGTCATCACATGTTGCTTCAAGCGCAGTGCTTAACAGACGCACACATCAGCCTTGTTTAAATCCTCATCTTTACCTGATAAAAGTGGTCTTTCCTGTTGAGTACTGACCCATCACCAGCACCATTGGTTTGTTGTCAAAGTCTGCGTCCTCGTAGCTCGGTGAGTGAAAGTGATGGAAGGAATAGTATTTCTCTATCGGCAGCAGCCTCTTATAATAGAGAGTCTTCAGCTCTTCTGTCACCATGTTGATGTCCCCCAGCGTTTTAGGGGTGCTCCTAAACCTCCGGAAGGACATGGCGATGAAGTTTTGCTCCTTATTTCCCCGGCGTGGAAGCTCCTCACTCTTCTAAGACCAAACTGAATGATGGAAGACTGTGCACAAGGAATATTATCAAATTCTCACAGCTGTCTGCTCCATCCTGCAGCGGGACGTTGAGAGGGTGGAGAGGGTGTAACCAGAGCCTGCAGCTGCACCTAACATAAAGCCAATGTGGAGAGGGACAGGGTGGAGTGCAGTTCAGTTTTTTGTTGTTGAGCAGGGACAATCTTGGCAAGATTCATCCAGAGCGATTGTTCTAAACACGAGATGAGGATGTGGCAGTGCTGAGGTTTTCAAAGTCATGCATAACACTTCTATTGATGAAATACTTCTCTGTATGTTATGAAGCTTGGAGAAAAGTACCTAAAACTATTGCTACAACACCAAAATCACTTTTAGCTACTATTTAGTTGAGCTCAAACTTTTGCAGGAAGGCAATAGCACAAATAGGCTGATGAATGATGCACCATAATTTGCATTAAGTTCAATAAATCAAGTGAAACCGGAGGAAGTGGTCACATGACTTAAACTAGCAGAGGTCTGACGCTGTGATAACATGGTGGTCGGGTGTGTTTGTTGACTTATACTAAAATGTAATTCGATAGTTCAAAAAAAAGGTTTCATTTCAACATTTTTTTTCAATTAACTTTGGCCACCTAAGCTTTGAGAAACAAAAACCAGCCTATAGAGAATTTGCTTTCGTAGCTTAGCCTTCAAAAAGCTCATTTCAAGTCGTTTCAGTACAGCAATATTGCAGGGCTTGCGGTTATATAAGTGTAAGTGGTGTATTTTTTTTGTTCAACATCATACAAACATGAGAACATTCTTTGTCGTACATCGGCTGAACTGATGCCTTTTGTCTGTTTTCATCCCGTCCGCCCCTCAGCTTGTCCCAGGTGGACGCACGGCGCAGGCTGTTCCAAGGAATGCGACTGTGTTCAAGAACATTCCACTGGCTGTGACCCCAAAACAGGGAGCTGTTTCTGTAAAGCTGCATACAGCGGTCCGCAGTGCGAGAAAGGTATAAGCTGCACCAAATGCCAAGAAGTGGTTAAGATTTTGTGTTCAGTTACATCAGCTGCCTCACCTGCACTTCTTAGCTCGAAGTCGATGTAGAGAACCCGCGACTATATCGAGCATTTCAAAGTTTCAGATGTCATAATGTTTCTTTCCTGTTGCAGTAACGCACCAGTAATGTGAACCGCTGAGGGGAAATATACTTGGAGTCATGCTATTTCCTTTGCAATGCAGTTTTGATCTCGGCCTATAACAGAAAAGCAGTTAGAGGATCAAGTCAACTGTCTACTCGACATTATGTTACAAAATCTTTTAATCTCCATCATGTTAATCTGTTCTTGTATGTGTTTGTCCCAATGTAGAATGTGATCCAGGCTTCTTCGGCGCAGGCTGTGAGCAACCATGTGACTGTCCAGGTGGAGGGTCATGTGACCCCAGGACTGGAGAGTGCAGCCAGCGATGTCCTGCAGGCCTTCATGGAGATAAATGTCAGCTGGGTGAGATGAAAAACTGCAATTTAAATGACACACAAAGCTATTTCTATAAAAGAATGTAAGTGCATAGCGTAAAGTCAGGTTAGTTTAGGTCTAATTTATGATCTTGAGTTTCTTTCAAACATCTGGCAAACATCCATAACATCATTTGTTGCTTTCTCAAATGTTTCAAACACCCTGTTGATGCATGATGTCCTGCACACAGCTTGAATCCACAGTGCACTCGTGTGGTCATAACTTTTATAGTAAACAATCACTGTGGATACAAGATACTGGAAATGTGTGTGTGGGCCTGCATACTGACACGTGTGTCAGCATGTGGGGTTTTTGTTTGCATACTTCACGCTTGTGCAAATGTGTGCCCGTTCCGATAAACCATGTCACGCTGACAGCACAAAGGGACGCAAATTGTTATGAATGACTTTCTGAATTTCTCCACCTTAGTCACAATCTGTTTAATTTCCCGTTACGCATATAAATCTTTCTTTATTCTTACTTCTTCTATTCATTCTCGGCTATCTTTGATGGATTAAGTGGATTTAGCGGGTGAAGTAATTCAGGCCTTCTCTTGAATTCACCTGGTCAGTGCAGGTGTTCTTGTTATTTTAAAGTTCACAACAAAAAGTTCCAGTGTTCCTCCGCAGCAGGGCGTCCTCTGGCTGTTTGCTCTGCCGGTTGATGAAAAGTTCAACCCTCTGTGCTGCGCTCTGCAGTGATACTGAATATTGCTCAGGAGCATTTGGTAAAAACACGACTTTGTGTCTCTGCGGAGTGGACTAAGATAACAGAGCAGAGTTACAGTATGTCAGCACTAAAGCACAGTCCAGGCCTTGGCTTGCTGAGATTGTCAAAGCCAAATAAAAATAAAGTCATTCATATTCTGGATTGTACTTAGCTTCGGTTGCAGGCCAGGTCACGACAGGGGCATTTGCTTAAGTTACTACTGCAGAAGTTATTGGCAAAGGGTGGACAAATAAACTTAAAATGATTGAATTTTTACTTGTGCAACTCGTGTTATGTTGTCATTGTTGTGTTGTCTCTGTTGTTAATTTTTTGGAGTATTTTGTGCCACTAGCCTGCCAAGTTGGAAGCTTTGGAGAAAACTGCCGTCTGTCCTGTGACTGCAGAGGAGCTCCTTGTCATCCCATAACTGGGCAGTGTGTCTGTCCTGCTGGGAAGAAGGGACAGTCCTGCCAGGAAGGTATTTCTTATGTTACACTGTCCTTTAATAATAGTTTTACTCTGATTATGCTGTGGGGAGAGAAAACCAGTTTGAACTCACTGACTTTACAAGCTCGCGATATCTTTAGCTCTCTGGTGTTTGTGTTCTTTGTGCTTCTCTATGCCGAATCAATTAGAAACTTGACATTTGCTCTGCAGCTTACTTGCCCAGTGTGAAGTTTTACCATTTTCAGAGAGCAATTTAATACATTTCTTCCCCAGATTATTGAAACGTAAGTGGCTTTAGAGCTATACAGCGAAATAACAGACATAAGTGGCTTACTGAGCAGTTAATCTGAAAGATGCTTGCTGCTTCCCAGACTGCCCTGATGGATTCTGGGGGTTCAAGTGCCAGTCTTCCTGCCCTGACTGTGAGAACGGCGGCTCCTGCAACAAGCAGACTGGTACGTGTGACTGCGAGCCAGGCTTCATGGGAAAGCTCTGCGAAAATGGTGAGTTGATTAAATTTCTGACATTCTAGAAAAAAGAAAATATTGTAATAAACCCAGTGTGTAAGATTTGGTTGACATAAATGTAAATGATACCATAATTGTGAAGCTTTTAATGTGCAGTGCAAGAATTTGATTTTCTGTCTTGGAACATGTTTGCTTCTTTCTCAGATTGGTGTGTTTTAAAGAATAAAGATAAAAGCACCACAGTTGGACCAACTGAGATTTTGGAATGCAACTTTAAAAAGAGAGAGAGAGAGAGAGAGAGAGAGAGAGAGAGAGAGAGAGAGAGAGAGAAAAGTGACAATTAAAGTAGTTTTATTGATGAAGAACCTGTTGTACACAGAGTGTCCTGCAGGATACCACGGACCAGGCTGTCTGACTCGCTGTTCTTGCCATCCTGATGCCAGTTGTGACCCACAGACTGGACACTGCAACTGCCCTTCTGGCAAAAGAGGCCACGATTGTGCAGCATGTAAGAACTAGTTTGACAAACGAATGAGAACATCAAAATAGCAAAGACGGCAAATCATGTAATATATCAATAACTTGATCTTAACTTTAACTATTTGCAAATATTCGTAGCATGTGAACCTGGTTTCTGGGGCCAAGGCTGCAGCACTAAATGCCAATGCCAGGACGGTTCACTGGGCTGTGACTCAGTCAGCGGTCAGTGTGTGTGTGAGGCCGGATTCACCGGAGACCACTGTGAAAAGAGTAAGTTCACATCTGACGACAGTATCTCAGAGTTGAAAAATGTATAGTTTAGTAAATGCTGCCCCCATGCGGTGATTGCAGTTATAGCATGTTTTGAGTCAAGTCACTGCCCTGGTGTGAAAGTACTTTTCTGGATATTTAACTTTATGCTGAAACATGTGTTTCCTCAGATTTTACATAGTTCCATGTTCTATGGAGCTCTCCATATCTATCACTAAACGTGGAAATAAGACTGAAAGAATTTAACAACCTGCATTTTGTAGCCTTCGGGTGACTAAAAGTTCAAAGTTTCAAAGATTCACGATTTTAAATATGGTGTTGCTACATATACTCATATGTTTTCTGTGTTATATTTACACATTTTCCCATCCACAGAGTGCATTAATGGCACTTATGGTCAAAGTTGCGTCCAGCAATGTCAGTGTGAGAATGAAGCGCTCTGCGACTACGTGAGTGGTGCCTGCACATGCTCCCCTGGATATGCTGGCACGTTCTGTGAAAAAAGTAAGCCCTCTGTTGTTGCTAATGAGTATTTATTATACGATTTCTTTTTCTTTTAGGGGAAATATGAAACTAGCGTAACTAGCCTATCTTGTCTGATATGTTTGTTGTCATTTTTACCTTTATTCACTCTTAAATGTCTCCAAATTGTTGTTATATAATTTTAGCAAATTTGAGCAACAGCTTGATTTAAGATACACTTTGTACTTTTCATAAATTCATAGGAACGACAACATTGTGTTAGTGTACACAAGAGTGTATTTTGAAAGGCATGTGATTTTGATTTAGTATCTATCTTTTTTTTTCTTTTCCACCATAAGTATAAAACCTTGGAAATATATCATTTTGCTCATGTTTTCTTAAAAGTCATGACATAACTAATCCAAGATTACCTCTCACTACCGCTGATCCATTTCTCTACTTCTCCTTCTGACCCAACAAGACACTTTCTCAGCCTACCCAACGTATTTGGTTTATTTAAACTGTATTTAAACATATTAATCTTGATGGCACTAATAGTTTACTCTGATCCCCATTGGCGGGACAACATTGTTCACATTTGCCTCCAAAATAAATCTGAAGTGATCCTACCACAAGTGGACTCACTTGAATATGAAACCCACACAGATATTTTCCCTCAAATGATCTGAGGAAAGTTGTTCCCATCATTCAACCTTGATTCAACAAGCAAAGCTGCAATTTTTTAAATTGGATTTAGATTTTAGTTTATCTGTCAATCTATCAATTACTGAATACAGAAAATGAATCAGTGGGAACTTTGATGGTCTGTTATTTGTTAAGTAATTTTCCAGGCAAAAAGGCAGATCATTCCAGCTTCTCATTTGTGAGGTTTTACTGCTTTCCTTTGGATTTATGGTGTAGTAAACTGAATATTTTGGGGTTTACCCGAAGCTTGAGCAAACTGTAAATAACATTTTTTAGTTTACTCAAATCCACCTTTTTTTCCCAGATCAAATAATGAATATCTTATTTGACAAAATAATCACCAGACTATTGGATAATAAAAGAAAAGAAAAATAAATCACTACTTTCAGTCTTAAATTTCATATTTAATAATAGCTGTGTTACAGAATAGAAAAACAGTGACAGATTAAAGGAGAGGCACCAGTTTTATGCTCTTATTTGCTGTTAAACTGTCCATGTTGACCTTGTTGACCTCTGAGTGATCTAGAAAACCTGTTGGCTCCTTTGGTGAATCCCATCCACACTGAGGCAACACTGCTTCTTACCTTTACGTTAGCACTCTTTAACTGTTGATGCACTAGAGGGCGCTGCAGGACATTTTTCTGATTTTTTTAGCCTCTTGCGCCGTTTCAGTGAATCATCATACAGATTCAATGAATCATCACATTGTCCGTGTAATGTCATGAAGGAAACCATTTTAAAACCACATCCAAATCCGAAGATGTAATTTATATTAGTCATTCTGGGATAGACTGACTGTATTTCATGCGCTCGAGAGTCTTTGCAAGAAGGCTGCCACAGCAAACCCTTCACATAACTAATATTCATCTCATCATTACGATATTTGTCCAGAACTGCAAGACACAGCAACAGTCCAGGAGTTTTAACCATGTAACAGATTTGTTCTTGATTATAGTCTTTTCACTTGGACTGGCCTCGTGTTATTACAAAGTGTAAGATTTACTGTGAGTGTACTACCAGGCCCAGAAATTCATACCACCTCCGTAGTACGCAGGGCATCGTAAATCATGGCCCGTGTCACACTAGAACAGAGCTTCACATCCCTAGTCATAACAGTCTAATGGCCTCAGATGTAGTCGTCACTCTGATTGGACGTTGCTGTGGAAATGGGGCTATCGCTCCGACCAGATTTTATTTTCTGAAGGCCCGTTCCCCTCAAACAGAGGTGTCCAGTTTCTCAGTCTTCTGCTGGGCCTCTTCCTTCAGGAGAAGTCAGGAAGAGGCCTGCACTGTGAGAAGGTCCAGATCACTTTAGTTCATCTGTTTCGCAGAATTAAAATGGAAAGAAAAGACTTTCGGCGCTTGATGCAACATTGGCAGTTTTCTTTCACGCACTTGTTATTACTACGTGGCTCACAGTTTACTGTATATATCCGTTGAGCAAATAAAATAAAAACGGCTCCGTGAGAGTCATATAGCTCATTACTATGGCAAAAGCACTGTTTGATTGAGCATTCTTGTGGTGCTGAGGGTTGACGCTAAACATTTCAGTCAAGTCCTATCGGAGGAAAGGGGGCCTTTGTGCTGACACGGATCCAGCACACCACTTCTTCAATTAACAAGGATTGTGCCGCGTTTCTGGTCTGCAGCTTTGATGTCTGCATCAAAAAAACAGTTCATTTGGTCGCAGTTAAAAAAAAACTCTGCTCCGACTAGCATTGAACATCCGCGTTATTGTCGAAGAAACGGGGGTTGTTTTGTTGTTGTTGTTGTGTTGACCTCTTTCAGCGTGTAAAACCCTGAATGGCACCAGGAAGTTCTATTCTGTGTTCGCTCTATCCGCTCTATTTCTGTGGTCTGCTCTCCCCCGGCTGTGTGGTCCCTGGACCTGCTTTATGGGCTGACAGCAGTGGCTCTTACACAACCAGGGATCTGGAAATAATCCTGCTGTCTTAAAGAGCTCATTTAGTCTAGAGATGAAGTCTTTCAGCGATGGCACAGTGTGTGTAGGTGTGTGTGTATGTGTGTGTGTGTGCGCGGTGGACTGAATCCTCTGTGCCCACCTATAAACAAAGACTCAGAGGGAAGAGTCCACATTTACAAACACGAGCAGACACTGTGCTAATATCAGATGACAGATTGCAGGTCTGTGGTTAAAATGGAAACCGGTCGCCCCCTGCTGGCATATACAAATAATAAACTTTGCCATTCAAAAATGCCACAATGCCTTAAGATTTAGTGTAAAGTATGTGCGCTGCTGTAAACTTTGTCAGCTTAAAAGGAAGATCAGTGTTTAACACGTGATTACTGTTTGCGATATACAGAAAGAGAGTATCTCTCTATGTTCAGATTTTAATATCAGAAACGTGTTGAATCAGCCAATAAATGACATATCAGAGTAACATTCTTCCTGCAGGACAAGCGAGACCAGCTTGTTGCCATGGTGTCAGCAACTGCTATCATAATAATAAACAACAGACAATAAACCAGTGATTTTTGCTACAGTGCTGCCGCAGAGTTAATGTGCAACTGGATTAAAATGACAGCATCCTCAGTGGGCTAGCTTTAATAACATCGCAGCCTAACCACTACAGAGGCAGGCGAAGACGTCATGCTGTCAGCGTGGGAACACATTGACGGCCATGCCAGAAACTGCTGAGCAGGAAAGATACTTTTCCCAATTTGAGGCCTTGAGGCAGAAAAGGAGGAGTGGACGGCATCATCCACTGGAGCGAGGGGAAGGAGGGTATGATGCATTTACTGTAGGGGAACACCCTGAGTCCTGTGGCATTTAGAATACATAAAAATCCCAGAGTTACAAGTTTCTGTTGCGCTCCAAATCTGCGGCTTCCTTTGGTCACATACTGCTTTCCTTAAAGATAGAAGAAGAAGCGGTGCATAAATGGAATAAAAAAAAAAACTGCTGGCTACTGAGATAATTGGGACAGACTGTACCCAAACCTTCCCCACGCTCAGATTTTCTCACATATTCCTGCAACAGAAAATAGAGAAGGGTACTTGAAGAGAGAAATGTCTGCAGCGACTGTCAGTCAGTCAAACTTTGGCAGAGCAAGAGCAGCATTCCTGCAAATACAGACCAGAATGGGAGAACGTCGTGTTTTTCGCAGAATGCAACTATGCTGGGGTTAGTCTGTGATCTCTACAGTGACAAATTGAGCGATCAAAAATAGGCCGTGAATAAACAGAGTCATTCTTTCCTGCTCTGGTGAAGTCATGCTTGCAGACAATATTTACATCCCAGTAGTGGAAAGGCTCATTCATCCCACAGCCTCTGGTTAGGTTCTTCTGGATGGGAGGCACAGTGTTTACCAAAGCCTGCGAGTGTCACTTGACTTGTACACACACTTAAACAATCTCTGCCGCTCTCCTCCACAATGGGAAACAGACTCGCGCGCTGGCATCTCCTTGCATCAGCGGCGATACTGTAGGTGTGTGCATGTGTGCACGGCAACCAGGGCTTTGTTTTGCTGTGTGTTTGGTGGGGCCTGTGGACTCAGCAGGTGCTCTATTTACCGGCTCTTTGTCCACCCCCCCTTCCCCCCCTCCCGAAAGGGAACGGCCTCCGAGCCGCCGTAAACTTTGATGTGGCCCAGATCCACCACACATGTGGGACATGAGCTCACTTAACGAACGCAGACGCTCTGCAACAGCCGCAGCGTGGTACTGCAATTTGATATTGGTATTTTCAGTAGGTGGCAGGACAGAGAGGGAAAGTAGGAGGAGGTGGGGGAGGAGTAGGAGGAGAGGGTGAGAGGTGGGGAAGGGAAGAGAAAGAACTAAATAAAAATAAAAAAAAAAAAAAAAATATTGGCATCTAAACCTTTTCCTCTCCTCTTTTGTGAAGCTGCCAGTTCTAACCAGTCGGATGTTTTATCTTGGCCCACAGTGTGCCCGGACGGCTTTTACGGTCTTGACTGTGGCCAGATGTGCGAGTGCAGGAACGGTGCCCGCTGCCACCACATCACAGGAGCCTGCCTATGCACCGCCGGCTGGGCAGGACCACACTGCATTCTGGGTAATGGAAGCCACATCATTAAAACAGGGTGTGAGGGAGGCCCTCACTGCAGCCCATCACGACATCCTCTCCTTAAGCACAACTATGATGTGTTTGCGAACAATTATCTCTATAATGAGACATTGCCATTGACTTTTTTTAGGGATGGGTAAAGGGTGGAGAAGGGAGGGGGGGACAGCAGAGCCCTCTGGCATACACGGTTTAATTGAGGTCTATTCTAGCTAAATGCACCCACATGTATGTAGTGATCAACATTAGCAAAGGGAGAACATAACTTGGAAGGAGCCTGTTAGTAGCTGTGTTCTCATGCTAAAGTTTCTTGAGGATTTCATGCCGTTGTTTTAATGAAGCCAGTGAAATGCCCACTAAAGCTCTTAGTCTGTCATTCTGCAGTCTTATTCAAGACTTTCCTCTTGCCACAGCCCTTTTGTGGTTCTAACTACCCGAGCCAGAGTCAGCAGAAAGCCACCAGCATGACTTAATGGTGCATCTCTATCATTAGCACATTTTCCTCTCTCCTAGACCCCAAATGTCATCGTGAACTTTGATCATTAATGAGAAGTTTGCAATATGTGTGCTCAAACCATAATGTCGCAATATATCATTTAGCCCTCTGGTCTCGTACATTTTGCTGTGGATGTAGCTGCGGTGCAATTTAGGGTAACGCTGAATGTGTTTTGTGTGTGTGTGCGTGTGTGTGTGTGTGTGTGCTGTATTACGCTGTCATGTGTGCATGTGCCTGCCTGTGTGTGTGTGGTTTGTGTGGGCAGAGTGCCCAGAAGGTCATTTTGGAGAACAGTGCAGTCAGACCTGTGAGTGTCAGAATGGAGGCGGGTGTAACCACGTCACCGGGCAATGCAGCTGCACGGCCGGGTGGACCGGGGTCAGGTGCCAGCTGCGTGAGTAGCTCATCACTTAAGTAGCTAAACACTCAGCGTGACAAATGTTGTATCAAAGCTGTCCAGTTTATGAGCCACACTGTGTATTTTCTCTGCTCTTAAATGCTGGTTTTCATTGTTTTTTGTCCAATATGAATATCAATTAGCACTTGTGTTGTCTTCTCATCAACGTATTCAGTTTGACCAACAGATTCTGATTATAGATTATAATCATGAGATAATAATGGCTTCTGGGAAGTGTTGACAGTAAATCTATAATTGTATAACCTGTGATAAAATGATTGACAAGAACTGAAAAGTAGACATTTGTAGTCAGTGAAATAGCATTTTTCTATCACACTAATTTGGTTCTGTATTAAAGGTGGTGCTTTTAATATTATTTCAGAAGTTTGAGATCAATATTTACAAACCCTCTGAACCCCAAGCAGTTTCTTTACCCCGTCACATTTTTGTACATTTTTCATTTGACATTTTTTGTACTTGCTATAAAATCACCACTATGGAAACAACACAACAACAGCAAGAAGCAGAGAGAACTGCAAAATATCCTTTGTGCAGTTTGTGCAAATTATGATGCCATGAATCACAAGAAAGTGAAAAAAATCTAAGTTTTCTGTGATTATTTATCTTACAAGAATAGAAAAAAAAACCTGGAATCAACATGCACAACATTTTTTCCAAAGTGCTCTACATACTCTTAGACATTTCATATTTTCAATTTGTTTCCTTACTTGTCACCTGTCTGCTCTGTGTAAACACAGCCAGCAGTTCAGCCCAGGTCAACTGAAAAATCCCAGCATTTTTGCGACATGACCGTCGGTTGCAGCAGAGTTACTGAAATCTTCATGGGGCTGATGAGTGCAGAATTTTTAGTTCTTAACAAGATCTGGGTAGAGTTTATTTTTGGCAGTTCTTTCAATGAGACGTAAAGTAACATGATTTTGATGAAATATGATTTCAGGCTTACATTTGTTTGTTTTCCCTGATAGAACCGCATGCTACAAACATAGTTTTCCAAAAAAAACAAAAAACAAAAACAACCTTTTGTATGATGTAGCTTAGTTTCTTGATCTTTAAAGCCATTCATGTCATTAACTTGTTACTGTTGTGCGTGTGTGGGCTCAGCCTGTCCTGCAGGACAATATGGAGAACTCTGTTCTGGTCAATGTCTCTGTCAAAACGGAGGCTCTTGTGATCACGTGAGTGGCCGGTGCTCCTGCCCACCAGGGTGGACCGGACCTGCTTGTGAATTAGGTGAGTCCTAAAGCACAATGGATTGTGTAACTCTTAAAGTTACTTCTCTTGATTAAACATTTTGTACCTGTCACTGTTTGTAATCCAATGTCTTGGCAAAACCCTGCTGTATTTCTGAGATAAATGATTTCTTAACCTCCATGTTAAGCCTCCTTTCTCTCTCCTAGAGTGTGAAGAAGGACATTATGGAGAGGACTGCACTCAGGCCTGCAGCTGCATGAATGGAGGGAGATGTGACAGAGTGACAGGGAAATGTGCATGTCTGTCTGGTTGGGTAGGGGAGCTCTGTCAATCAGGTGACTTTCTGAACTTAACTTCCACACTGTTGTATTACAGCATGTTCCATAGTAGAGTTTTTCTCCACTGCCTGCTCATATATCTTGAAAAACAGGTAGAAGTGTAACATTTCTCTCACCATCTTGCACCTGTGCTGCATTTGCTAACATCGGTACAGCAGCAGATAAAGTAATATTGTTTGCTTCTGCAAAAATGCTGTGTCAGAACAGTTTGTGCAATTAGCATTGGGTAAATACTGTAAACATGCATAAAGGGAGCATTTTCAGCTTTGTTCTCAGGCTCTAATTGTACGTTTTGTCTGAAGCCTGTTCTAAGGGATTCTTCGGCGAGCGCTGCGAGCAGAGGTGTGACTGTGTCCACAGTTGGAGTTGCCACCATGCGACGGGCCGCTGTGAGTGCGAGCCAGGCTGGAGGGGAGCCAGGTGCGACAAATGTGAGTGTGCGCAGGAGCGAGGAAATTGCAACTGAATGAAACTGGCAATAAAAAGAACACGACAGTAACGTGACTGTGTGTCCCTGCGTGTGGTGCATTCACCGTCAGCCTGCCTCCCGGGGTTCTACGGCGCTTCCTGTGCCCAGCGGTGTCAGTGCCAGACCGGAGTGTCCTGCCACCATGAGACGGGGAGTTGCGGCTGCCCGGCCGGACTCACAGGGCCTGGCTGCGAGAAAAGTGAGAAAAATCTATCGCTGCAAAAGCAATTTACTTTATTGGTATCGTCAGTTGTAGCTGTTTTTTTAAATGTAGTTTCCACAAACCTCCTCTGTTTATAACTGACTGTTGGGAAATCCTTGGCAAGAGTCACGAGGATGCATTTAAAACCATTTGGGCAAAGTTTGTGGCTTCTTCATGGAAACACTGTCACTGTCGAAATGCACCACTCTCATCTGCATCACTGAAGTGATCACCAAGAATCATTCTCTTAATACTGATTTAAATTCCCTTTTTTTTTTTTGCCCCTCTCCCTCCTAGGAAAGATTACTGTTTATTCCATTCTAGGAAATACACTCCACCCCTGCACTAGACCTTCACTGTCTGAGGACTTTATGAGAATGTTTCATTATTTGGACCTTCAGGACTGTATACGAGCGGCTTCACTTCTCAGCCCCTCACTGCTCCATCTCACACCCCCCCACTTACGGCCTCAGCTCCCTTCCTCTCCTCACATACTCCCCAGACATCTGATAAATGTTACACACCGGTTGCCAAGTAAAACAGAAGGCATTGTTTTTGTCTCCTCGGCGGCGGATAAGGGCTTTTGGAAGGCAGACATGCATAATGACAGCGCCGTAATTGCCTCTTTAGTCTGGAGTCCTTTCTTATCTGTCCCCCACGCTGCCTGCTGCTGCCTGACTGAGTAGCTGAGTGCTACGGTCTCACCCAAAAACATGTTCGGTTCACAGATTCATCTTGTTCGCTATGACTGATTGTCCGGGGACTTCATTCATTATTGTGATGAGCGTATACGTATGTATGCAGAAAGGCTGTGTGAAAGAATGTCCCTCTGTGTCCGCCTGGGTTCGGGCACCAGGGAAAGCTGCTGGGAGTTTTGGTTTTGTTACTAGTCAATACTGAATGTCCCAGTACGTTCACAGAATAATCTGAGGAAGGAAAGGGAAATGCAATGTGTCTTTGTTCCCACAAACTACTGAATGTGTGCATGTTTGAGGCCTTAGCTGCTGTCCTAATTTAACTGAGACTACACTGCACAATGTAATAATTTAACATTGTGTTGAGGTTTCATTTGTGTTTACTCAGTCATTTTAGGTATGCGAAAATAGAAAAGTGAAAGCTACAGTTCAAGGACATTATTCAGTTTGGTACCTTTTGATTTTACAAACATTAGACAAATATAGAGTACTGTAGATCCCAAAACACCTCTCATTACCAACATAGGTTAACACTCAAAACCTGATAGAAATTGCATTCACTTAATTCTCAGAACCACAAACTGTTTCAAGACATTTGCTCCTGTCACATTTTTCCTCACTGTGAGCTCATTTTTCATTGCAATATAAAGAAACAGCATAACAATAGGTAGAAGTAACGAGAACTCAAACACGTTTTGTGCAGTAGAAGACAAATAAAAAAATCATTAAAATTAAAATTCAATTTTTGTTTATTTTACAAAAAATTGAAAAAAAAAAGAATCAATGTACAACATTTTGGGGGAAAAAATAGTTAGTTTTTTTAGGTTTTTTTCACATCACTGTTGGTCACATCTGAGTCACTGATGGCTTCATAGTTGCACTGAGGAGCAACATAGAATTATTTTTGGAGATGTAGTATAAAGTGATATTACAATTTTAAGCCTAGATTTGATTAACTTTCTTAATGATAATATATGTATATATATATGTTCAATGACCTTCTGGAAGTTGAAAATTCAACAATTCTTTATGTTTTCACAGTTTTTGGCTGATCAACATTGTAATTTTGGTGATTCTTAAAAGATAACAGCCTTTAAAATCAGCTGGTGAGTTTTGGGGTTCATAGGGTTCAAAAACTCACCATTAACAAGCAGGGTATACCGTAGCATTATTTATATATGTGTGCATGTATATATATATTTATGTGTGTGTTTGTGTGTGTGTGTGTGTGTGCATGTGTGTGTGTTGATTAAACGTATTGGTTGACCAATTTAGTCTGCTTAATCAGCTGATATTAAAGTAGTTTATGTTGAAATGACCAAATATGACAATCTTTAAACAATGCTGGTGTACCAGTATCTGTTTTGAGTGCAGCTCTGAGTATAGTGTTTGTATATTATTTACAAAGCTCACTGCTTCATGAAGCTCATGTTTGACTCCACTTCAAAATGTGGAGGTTCTGATGACCTGTGCATTTCAGAACATTTCCTTCCAAATGGTATTCCCTCTTCTTACTAAATATAAATAAGTACTCCCACTTCTGATTGCTGACGTATGCATGGTATGTTTCTGGCTGTATCATCTAGCCTGCCCCGCCGGCATGTTTGGGCAGAACTGTAGCCAACTGTGTCGATGTTCAGGAGACCAGGAGCAGTGTCATCCTGTGACGGGGAAATGTAGCTGCTTACCTGGTTACTACGGGCAACGCTGTGAGCTCCGTAAGTATGCTGTTCATTTTCTGTTGCATCAACTAATCCACGAGGTTAATATGATGATGATTCTTATTAAACAGGGAGTTTAATGAAAGGAAATGTATCAGGAACAATACTATTAACTCAACGCAAACCAGTCAGAACATCAGTACACATTTGTTCACCTGGCGTTTTGTCAAGATGCTGTTTTTACATTGACTAAAACCGACTATAATTGTTTCTAAATGTACATATCATGTCAATCACAAAAAACCCAACAGTAATTCTGCTAACCTGCCTGCTTTATTCCGTGAGTAAAATGACCAAAAGCTTTGATCAAACACTCATAGTGCGTAGCAACAATTCCGTCCCATGCTCTTTTTTCCTTTTTCTTTTCTTCCCTTCTTGTCGTCATTGTTTGTCTCCAGGATGTCGAACTGGGACTTTTGGGCCAAACTGCAAGTCCAGGTGCAGCTGCATCAATGGTGGCCGCTGTGACTTTAGGACTGGGACATGTTACTGTCCTCTGGGCTTCATTGGAGCTAACTGCAGCTTGAGTAAGTCAAGAAACCTTTAACATTTGTATCCCGAAAAGGAGTCTTTATTGTCATTTATTGGAGTTTTTAACAGTTTGTAATATGAAAAACCTACTTGTCTAGTCTAGTGCAACTTAGGTGACGCACAAAGCGTATGAAAGGAAGATATTTATCTCCATATGTTTTGATTTGTGTGAATGAAAGCATGTTTATTTCTGCAGCTTGTCCAAGTGGGTACTATGGGAAGGACTGTACTAAGTTGTGCTCCTGTGGGGAAGGAGGGCAGTGCCACCCGGCAACTGGGAGGTGTATCTGTGGCCCTGGTAGGATGGGACTGTCCTGCCAACAGGGTGAGGCTAAACAGCTAATATTTTATCAATACATGATACTTGTACAAAATTAGTAAAATACATATTTAAGGGAGTCAGAGAATAAGTTAAAAACACGAATACTGTGAGTAATAGATGTATTTTGGTTGAATATTCAACTTGCCATCATGGAGTTAATGCTTAAACTGAATGCATACTGGCACTTTATAATATAGTGGCAGTTGTGAGGCAAGAAAACAAAGGTATCTCTACAAAACTGCAAGAGCAAAAACCATATCACAGATGTCAAACAAGGTTTTTACTCAGCCTTTTATCTTTTTACTATTCTCTTGAGTATACAAAGAGTCACCACTGAGGCCAGCATGCATCATTTGGAAACACAGGCTCTAATGAGTTCTTTAGAAATAGGAGACCTATCTTAAAAAGTGAGACACAACCACTAAAATGAGGGTGTAGTTTTCAGCATTTTTCACTGTATATTTAAGTAACAAATTCTCCATTTCCTCAGTGTAAAGCCTCTGATGATCACAGGGCTTTTATTCCCGGGAAACAGAGGCAGAGCCGAGTTTTCTTAATCTCTCTCTTTATCAGCAATTCAGCTGGATTGCAAACGGGGCTTTCCAGCGCTGTTTGCACTAAACGTTCTCTTCTTTACCCTCCTGCATGTACTCGGACATACCACCTCTTAAGCTCCTCTTGTTGAATGTTTACAGAAACCTATAAGTAGCTCATTCTCTGTGTTCCGTGTCGCTGGATCTGGCAAGGAAGCAAATAAATAAACAGGGAAATCAAAGACGGCTTGCTTATTGTTTTCCCAATCTAAATTACCCAGAGAAACATGATTATTCTTTTATATCAGCGCCAAATTAGACTACTTTGCCATCTCTTTAATGAACTGTTGCTTAAATAAACAGGATTGTGGTTAGTGGAGTCTCATGTGTGTCTGTGTGTGTGTGTGTGTGTTTGTGAAAGAGACAGATAGACAGAGCACATGCTGTGCACTGCTGAACAGACAAGTCTGCAGCTCTTGTCACATTGTGATGCTTTGTGAATGTTTCTGCAGCGTGTCCCAGGGGGCGCTACGGCCTGCAGTGCAGAAACACGTGCAGTTGTCAGAACAGGGGTTTATGTGACCCGATTGATGGGTCCTGCAAGTGTGGACTGGGCTGGACTGGGACCCGCTGTGACACAGGTACAGCTTCAGAAACATGGATTCTGGTCATGGGAAGTCTCAGAACCTAGCGATCAACAACAAACCTCACCTAGCCATTGGAGTATTTATCCTTCTACTCTGACCTGATATACTTTTATTGAAATTTAACCCTGTAACACGAAGTGTGTCATATTTGATACATGAGTTTTTGAGACCTCTACAGGGAGTGCAGAAATATTAGGCAAGTTTTATTTTTGAGGATTCATTTTATTATTGAACAACAACCATGCTCTTAATTAACTCAAAACACTCATTAATATCAAAGCTGAATATTTTTGGAAGTTGGAGCAGGGCTTTTTTAGTTTTAGCTATTTTAGGAGAATATCTGTGTGTGCAGGTGACTATTACTGTGCATAATTATTAGGCAACTTAACAAAAAACAAATATATACCCATTTCAATGATTTATTTTCACCAGGAAAACCAATATAACAGCTCAACAATCACAAATATACATTTCTGACATTCAAAAACAAATCAGTGACCAATATAGCCACCTTTCTTTGCAAGGACACTCAAAAGCCTGCCATCCATGGATTCTGTCAGTGTTTTGATCTGTTCACGATCAACATTGCGTGCAGCAGCAACCACAGCCTCCCAGACACGGTTCAGAGAGGTGTACTGTTTTCCCCTCCTTGTAAATCTGACATTTGATGAGGGACCACAGGTTCTCTATGGGGTTCAGATCAGGTGAACAAGGAGGCCATGTCATTAGTTTTTCTTCTTTTAGACCCTTTCTTGCCAGCCACGCTGTGGAGTACTTGGATGCGTGTGATGGAGCATTGTCCTGCATGAAAATCATTTTTTTCTTGAAGGATGCCGACTTCTTCCTGTACCACTGCTTGAAGAAGGTGTCTTCCAGAACCTGGCAGTAGGACTGGGAGTTGAGCTTGACTCCATCCTCAACCCGAAAAGGCCCCACAAGCTCATCTTTGATGATACCAGCCCATACCAGTGTCCCACCTCCACCTTGCTGGCGTCTGAGTCGGACTGGAGCTCTCTGCCCTTTACCGATCCAGCCACGGGCCCATCCATCTGGCCCATCAAGACTCACTCTCATTTCATCAGTCCATAAAACCTTAGAAAAATCAGTCTTGAGATATTTCTTGGCCCAGTCTAGACGTTTCAGCTTGTGTGTCTTGTTCAGTGGTGGTCGTTTTTCAGCCTTTCTTACCTTGGCCATGTCTCTGAGTATTGCACACCTTGTGCTTTTTGGCACTCCAGTGATGTTGCAGCTCGGAAATATGGCAAAACTGGTGGCAAGTGGCATCTTGGCAGCTGCATGCTTGACTTTTCTCTGTTCATGGGCAGTTATTTTGTGCCTTGGTTTTTCCACACGCTTCTTGAGACCCTGTTGACTATATTGAATGAAACGCTTGATTGTTCGATGATCACGCTTCAGAAGCTTGGCAATTTTAAGAGTGCTGCATCCCTCTGCAAGATATCTCACTATTTTTGACTTTTCGGAGCCTGTCAAGTCCCTCTTCTGACCCATTTTGCCAAAGGAAAGGAAAATGCCTAATATTTATGCACACCTGATATAGGGTGTTGATGTCATTAGACCACACCCCTTCTCATTACAGAGATGCACATCACCTGATATGCGTAATTGGGAGTAGGCCTTCGAGCCTATACAGCTTGGAGTAAGACAACATGCATACAGAGCATGATGTGGTCAAAATACTCATTTGCCAGGGCCCCCCTATAGCTCACCTGGTAGAGCGGGCGGCCCATGAACAGGGGCTGTAGTTCCCCGATGCAGCGGTCGTGAGTTCGAATCCCGCTCATGACCCTTTGCTGCAGGTCTGTCCCCATTCTTCTCCCCCCTTTCCTGTCTCCCTCTACTGCACTTAATAAAGGCAAAGGCCAAAAAAATATATTTAAAAAAAAAAATATACTCATTTGCCTAATAATTCTGCACTCCCTGTACGTCATCAGTGTGATTTTTTTTTTCCTGAAAAACTTGATGAATGCAATCAGACACATGCAGTGCACAGACAGTCCATCATATGTCAGTAATTCATGCAACAAAACTGCCAGATGTAGGTAGCAAAAATGATACAAATTAAAACTCACATGTGCAATTTTTATTTATTTACTTTTTTAAAAATGTGTCACTCCAGTTTTAAAAAAAACAACAACAAGAAAAAAAACAAGTTTTCTAGCAAATATTTCATGGTTCAGGCTTTACAGGGTTAAGAAAAAAAACTTTTCACACTTTTCTGTTTTGTTTTCTTTGTGTTAAAAACTTTTGGCCATTTTTTTTGCCCAGCTGTTTGCATTTTTGATGCACTTTGTAATCCCTGTTGAAAAGTGCAAAATAATGTACATGTACTTTATATTGTCATTTGCTTCTTAAAAGTCACAAGTTCAGATTTACAGACATTTTTATATGACCGACAACATCCAATAAATGTCATTCAGCCGTATACGTCCCTGTTTGTATTTTAGTTTTGTCACACGTAACCACATTTTTTATATATATTTCTGTTGAGTGATGTTTTTTTATCATCAGTTTTTCTCATGAATACTTGTTTGCTTAGTTAAAAATTACAATCAGTTCTTGTGTGTGCATGTATGTGTGTGTGCAGCCTGTTTGCAGGGAAAGTATGGGCTTGATTGTGCACAAGACTGTCCATGCCTCAACAATGGGACCTGCGACCGTTTTACTGGCAGCTGCAGCTGTACTGCTGGATTCTACGGCCACTCCTGTCAACACAGTACGCAAACCTTCACTTATAATACATATAGAAACTTGGTGATGAGGTTACCTGAAGTCTCACTGACTCTTTGAAATGGATATGATCTTTTCTTTCCGAGTGAAACAGGTGACAGTTCCTGCCATGAATGAATGTTTATACAACATAAATACACGACTATTTTTAACCATGCCATGAAACAAGCAACCTTGACCCTAAGTTCTCTTCCTTGTGTTCTTTCCAGAGTGTCCGTCCGGGTATTTTGGAGTGAATTGTGCCCAAACCTGTGACTGTAAGGTGGGGCAAGATTGTGACCATGCGACAGGCAGATGTGTGTGTCCACCAGGTTACTATGGTCCACAATGCCAAAGACGTGAGTACATTATCTGTAATTAACCTAAAAGTTACTGATCCATAAAGCAGCAGCTAGAAATTGAAGCCAGTGCTGAAGCACCTAAAAGTGCAGTACAACTGAGGGTCAGTAGGGGCTGGCTCCAAAAATATGTGGCTCCAATAGAAACCCATTCAACAAGCCTCAACTCTCTCCCTCTTTTCAAACAAGCTCTCCAGAGAAGTTCGTTCTTTTATTCATTTTGACAGCGGTTAGACTGACAGCTTCATTTAACGGCCGACCATGAAAACTGACAGAGTCGAGTGCGGGAAACAAGCACAGGCGGAAGTGACGGGAAGACGAGCTAGTCATTTTTCAAAATAAAACAACCCGCTGACTCCGCCGGAAATAAAACAAACCAATAAAATGTTTTTATTCTTTCTGTGCGGCCTGGAACCAAATGACCCACGGCCCGGTAATGGTCTGCACCTTTGTGTTTGGGGACCGCTGCTCTAAAAGTCAATGCAAGTCAATGACTCTGTATATACAGAACATGGCAAAACTGTTTGTAAAATGATTAAGTACACAATTAAACAGATCCATTCATCCATCATCTATATACCGCTTAATCCTCACTAGGGTCAGGGGGGGCTGGAGTCTATCCCAGCTGACTTAGGGAGAAGGCAGGGGACACCCTGGACAGGTCACCAGTCTATCACAGGGCTACACTTAGAGACAGACAACCAAGAACACTCACATTCACAGAAAATTTAGAATCACCAATTAACCTCAACATGTTTTTGGACTGTGGGAGGAAGCCAGAGAACTCAGGGAGAACCCACGCTGCACGGGGAGAACATGCAAAATCCACGCAGAAAGAACCCAGGTGTCCTCACCAGGACACGAACCAGCGACCTTCTTGCTGCGAGGCAATGGTCCTACCACCGAGCCACCTTGTAGCCCAATTAAACAGATGTGAACAACAAATGTAGACTTACAGTCCCTTAATAGATATCTCATCCTTCAAGTATTCTTAAGTATGTGTTTTTGGGAATGCTTATAATTCAGCAGCACCATGGAGACAGAAACACTCATGCTAACAGTCACAAGTTTGTGCTCATTAAAAAACAGCCACCTGGATACCCAGCTGCGATTGTACATGGGCAGATATGAATGAATAAGAGACTTCCAAATGAAGAAGAAAAAAAAAACAGAAGACATGAGTGCGTTCTGGCAGAGAGACAGACAGGCTTTTAGGTAGGTGGGCAGGCTGGTTATTTGATGAGAGACAGGTGTTTCCTGACTGCTTAATGCGTTCTTGTTACATCCTTGTGCCCTCCTGCCTGCTCGTGGGGCTCTCAGCCGCAGTGTGAGCGCCTAAACGGCCACTTCAGCACCAGCAGGAGATATGAGTGAGCATTGAGGAGCAGCTGTAAGGCAATCACATGCTCCAGAGACGGACCATGTGTGAGAAAACGTCAGTCGCTTTGTATTAACCTGGAGTCGTATATGTCTGTTTGTGCTTGTGTATTTACTTTTTTGTGCCATAAATATGCAGTTGCAGTTTAATGTAGATGATCTGAAGGCTCATAAAGATAGAAAATGTGTTGGTCAGCATCACATTGTAAAAGTCTATATTTAACTTTGTGGGGTTTAGAAAAAAAAATGACAGAACTCTGGATTGCATTCCTGTTATATTAGATAATGCTGGTTGTTTTAATGCATCCACTGCAGTTTATTCTGATATTTTTCTGTGCACATAACCTGATAAGACTAACAAAAACGGAATTTAGTGCCTGTCTGATAATGAACCAGTAGTTTGTACCTCTAGTAGTTTGTAGAGGAGAAGGTTTTGTTGTTAAAGAAAATGATGCAATGTATTCAGAACTACTGTAATGCAATGGTGTGTGTGTTTTCTGGTTCTCAGGTTGTGAAGCTGGCAGCTTTGGGTTGAGTTGTGCAAAGTCATGTGACTGCGCTGGTGAAGCTCCATGTGACCCATCAACAGGACGGTGTCTTTGTCCCCCAGGGAGGACAGGACAGAGATGTGAAAAAAGTAGATGTCACTTTGAGCAAACTGGACTTTAACTCACACAAATTAAAACAGAGATTCAGAAAATAATTGTTATTTTTTTATGTCTCCCTTGTTTCCACTTTATCTTCTCTTTCTCAGACTGCGGTGGAGACCGTTTCGGCCCCGACTGCTCCCTGCGGTGCCAGTGTTCCCACAGGGCTCGCTGTGATGGGGTGAGCGGGCGATGCCTCTGTCCGCTCACCTGGCTCGGTCCAACTTGTAGTGAAGGTAAACCTGAGCTCCTCCTGCCACTCACACACACACACACACACTCAAACACACACACGGGGGTTGTCAAGCTAAAATAAAATGGACACATGCACACCAACGCACACAGACACACACAAGGTCAAGGGCTGTAAAGCTGAACCAGCTTTAGTGAAATACTGTGTCGTGAAGTGTGAGAGGCTGAGCCCCATCACTCTGTGTATCACCCTGTCTCCCTCAATAGCAGCTCCTGTCTCCTGACAGTTATTTTAATCTGCACCCAGCATGAAGCCGGGCTCGAGGCTGTCTTCGTTTTACCTCCTCAAAGCCAAGCACACGGGAGACTACATAGCAGTTACTTCTCCTCCAAAAAACCCCAGAACATTTGCTTTTGATTTTCAAATAGTGCTGATGTCTTTCTGCCTTTTTTTCCCCCCTTCGTTTTCAGCACTGCTGCACCAAACTCCAGGAGTACTGAACTTCTCTGTGTCCCAAAGAAAGAGAAGAGCAGGCAGCAAAACCACATAACCCAAGCAGAGGTGCAAACTGCTGGCTGGACGTTCAAACACAGGACTTGGCTCGGCGAGGCATTACTCAGATCATCTTGGTGAAGGTGATGTTGGTATTAAAATGTTCTGTGAGGCTGGTATTCGGCTGTCAGAAACTGGCACTCCATCACCGAGCCTGGAGCTCGAGACAATCAGCCAGTGGACCTGGCATATGAGAGGCCTTCAAAGGACCATAAACTCAAAACCTCCTCTAGTCTGTCTGAGATTTAAAATCCAGGGCTGCACAGGCTTCTTAGCAATACACCCAAATACTTGATTCACATTTGTTACCATTGCTGATTGAAAGTGGATCATTTTCTTTCCAGTTTGACATTTAACGTGCTGTTAAGGGTTCCTGAGTGCATTCGGGCCCGTACATGCGACCCTTTACAACCTCTGCTAAAATCTATTTTTTACTGCGTGTGTCCCTAAAAACACTTGAGTGTGAAAGAATTCCAAACATATTTCTGGTGGAAATTAAATGTCTAAAACAGATTTAGAAAGAATATGAGTGACTTATTCTGAGAAAAAAGTAAAACACATACAGAGCCTGGACAAGTACGGTACAGAAATATAGTCCAATAAAAATAAAATAGAATGGATTATTATGTAATTCACTTAGTGACTCGCTAAATGCTGAAATGAGTCTCTGTCATATGCAGGCAGAATCTTCTCATTACATTTTTCTTTTCTGTGTGTGTCTGTTGTCTTGCTTATAATTTGTTGACACATTTTTATGCTTTGACTTCACATTTGTCTTATATGTTTTCCCAAAAGTATTGCAGCTCAGGTAACAACAGTTGCTCACTTTGAGACATACGAATGAAGTGAAACCCACCTTAACTTATTTAACTGTCCACACGCCCACTTTTCTGTTTAAAGCCCCGCATATAACATGAATAGCCTTCATCCATCAGCGCTGCATCAGTTTTCTTTGTTGTATTGCTGTATGCTGGTTTGCAGAAACCTGCAGCATTGCACTTCTTTGAGATCTGTGTTTATTGAGCCAGCGATTGATACGGAGTTGAAATGAAGAAAACATGACATTAATGATTTTTTTCAGCAGTGCTTATACACTTTTTTTGGGTTATTTTTACAGGTGTGCAATATTAAAAGCCCTTTGTATGACAAGATAAAATCACAAGTCTCGTATCACGGTGATCACTTACAATACATGTGCATTTTATTTGAATGTTTTCAAAAACTGTATTTTGTAATGTATCTCAGGTCAGTGCAGTTGTTTCAGTTGTAACCTCCTGTGCTCATTTCCTGACTTATCAGTGGTGCTACATTGTATAAAATTGATAGATTCCATTTATCAGTCGATCCATTATGATTTTTTTGTGTCTTTTTCATCTGTGGTCGTGTTGTGATAGGAAAGGAAAGAAAGCCATGAACCAAATAAATAACACATCTGTGGACATCTTGCTTTTAACCATCTATTTTTATTTTTTTTTGAAGTGCGTGCTTTGAATGCAGTGTTGCATGGTATTGATTTCTGCGATCCCTGACTGGGGTGGGAGGTGGGGGCGATAAGGTATGGGTGTTGAGAAAAGGAGGGGGGCGCGAGAGGTTCCAGCTGTCATAGAGAACTATGGGGTCCAGTGTGCGCGTATATGTCAGTGCGCATATTTGTGCGAGGCTACTACCAGGCATCTCTCATCAGCCAGGGCAGGGTCAAGCATTAAGGCCTCCCTGATAGAAAGCTAAAGTGTGTATGTGTGGGAGGGGCGGGTGAGGGGGGCACCTGAGCAGGCTACTCCGGTGTTGTGAGGTGTGTGCGCTGGGTGTCAGCATCAGAGAGCAAGTGCGGTCTCCCCGAGGCATTTTTCAAGTGCACTGAAGCGTTTTTTTCCCCTCCTATTGGCCAAAGGCGGCCGTGGTCCGGCAGAGGCAGGCAGGTGCCTGGACCGAACATGCCCCCCCCCTCCATCTCCAGCATCCCTGGGGTGAGTGATGGGTGAACGGGCTCACCAACGGAGGATGGAGCCC